>NC_139626.1:44940065-44965065 GCF_964638095.1 Poromitra crassiceps | reverse complement strand
AGCAACGAGCTAGCGTGTAGGTTTCTGGAGTTAGCTTGCTAGCTAGTTAGCATTATTGTTTTCACTGTGGCGGCAGGGGACTATTTACAGCGACACACAGGGGGGAGGGAGCGGAAGCCGCTCTGATTGACATGGTCTGAGCCAATGACAGAGCTTGTAATAAGCGGGGAGCAGACATCCGGCAGTGACTGAAACAGTCGCTCCAATGGGAGAGAGGCTGCAGAGCAGGGGAGGCCAGCAGCCTGTTCCCGTGCAGCCAGACTCCTCTCACGGAAGGGAGGGGAGGCCGGCCAGCGAGACTAGCCGACTGGTAATTGGCAATGATACAATCGTGGATGAACATGCATGTCGATTCAGTACTTCGCAAATAATTTTAGGGCACAAGGCCACATGCCAGGGCACAAAGGCAATGACTCTATTGACATCGTGAAGAGCAATTCTTTTCTGAAATGAGTGTTAAAATGAGCCAATTACATCCGTTGCATAGAGCAGGCTACATTATACTGAGACCACTGACACTTGCAAAGCAACTGACAGTAGCACTTGGCACTGCCAAGGTGGCGTTCGGGATCTCAGGGCATCACGGCCAGAGGGAGGGGGAACGGAGGCCATGGCCTCCGTGTAATTCCCACCCTGCTTACACCGCCCGCTACCCGCTACCCGCCCACTATTATTTGATTGAAAATGGATGTGCCGAGCAAGGTTACATTATTTGATTGTGTTTTATCCATTTACAAGCACACAACGTCTGCATGTCACCAGCCGCTTCTGCATGAAGGGCCGCCCTAAAGACTCTG
This sequence comes from Poromitra crassiceps, assembly GCF_964638095.1. Taxonomy (NCBI): domain Eukaryota; kingdom Metazoa; phylum Chordata; class Actinopteri; order Beryciformes; family Melamphaidae; genus Poromitra; species Poromitra crassiceps. The sequence goes on along the minus strand of NC_139626.1, from coordinate 44,964,268 downwards.
GATGGTTTCTGCAATGCAGTTCTTTACTCTTGAATTGTTTCCACCCAGTTTTAACAAGGAAAGCTGGGAGAAAGTTCTCAGTCTCTAGTTGAGCGAAGCAGATAGAGGACACAAAGGACACATCCCACCTGACCCATGTCATCATCTGTTTGCCCTGTGGCAAGCACTACAGATCCATGTCCACCCGCACCTCCACACTCAAAAACAGCTTTTACCCCAGAGCCAGTACTGAACTCTGCACCGGAGAAATATATAGTATATATATAGAGTTAATTTGCAAAAACAGGTATCTCCGTTTGTATTTGTTATGGTTTCAAATTAGATATTGATGTATTTATATTGAAATGAATTTATTTTTGGTAAATCTTTACTATCAATCACAACTAAAACATATTCATCTGATAATTTTCACATAAATTACCTCAAACATATTTTGTATGTGCAGTACAGGGAGTATCAAACAGGTGTTGTTTATTCATTTTAATGAATGGACGTCCCAGGACAACATCTACGACATGGCCGGCCCCGTTGTCAGCAGACATGATGCGTCTCCTCATAGAGTACGCCTACACCCGCGTAGGCTTCGCCTCGGACGGTTCACGCCTCCACGTCGTCCCTTAAAAAGTGATAATGGACACCTCGAAGTGCATGAACCCTTACTTACTAGCTGTATCTAAAAACAGAGATATCAGACAGACGGATGAAGCTACAGCATCGAAACTTTCACCGCACACACTTAGGCGGCGTTCAGACCTCAAGCGCTTTTTTCAGTCAGAGCGCTGTGAAAATCATGTTGAGAGCGCTTCCATTGTTCACAAAACACAGCGCACGGAGCGGTTTCTTTGTGCTCCGTTTTGTTTTCCCCTGCAGTCGCGTGCAGTACAGATCAGAACACAACGACCACATGGACGGTAGCCAGCTGGTTTTGTCTATTTGATGTTGCTCACTGTCAACATGAAAGCCAGATTATTGATCATTCTGGCAGCAGCAGAGGTTGAGGCGGCGTTCAGACCCAAAGCGCTTTTGGAGCTGCCAGCGTCTTTCTGCATTCATTCTCTATGTAAGGACGCGCTAAGCGTGCTCCTCTTTTAATGAATGCACCTGGCGTTTAGCGCTGGTGGTGTCTGTTGTTTTTGGATGAGCGCTGTGGGCGTTTTAAAGCTGAAAAAAGTTGAACATTAGAGGAAAAGCGCGCTGCTCGTCTTTTCCACTCCTCCTACCTTTTCTCCTCCCGAGGGATCCTCAAACTCCACTGCTGCTAGAATTGGCAATCATCTGGCTTTCATGTTGACAGTGGACAACATCAAACAGACAAAACCAGCTGGCTACCGCCCATGTGGTCGTTGTGTGCTCAACTCTAGTGCGCGCGACTGCAGGGGAAAATAAAACGGAGCACAAAAACATGCTCCGTGCGCTGTGTTTTGTGCACAATGGAAGTGCTCTCAACATGACTTTCATGGCGTTCTGACTGAAAAAAGCACGTTGTGTGTGAACGCCGCCTTACTGTGTAGTTGGAGGACTTGCTGAGCAGCACAATGTTTACATTACCTTTGAATGTTTCTTTTTGTCCTGAATGTAACATTGTTAACCCCTATGTGGACATTCCTCTATTTGTTGTCAGTGGTTATCTTCATAATATTTGATATTATGATATATATTTGATAATATTTATTATAATAATTATTGTCCCTATAGCCAGCACACCTGAGACCCAAAAACTATTTTATACTGTGAGAATGCATACATTTCTTCATTTTTGTTTCTTTTATGCAGAAGAAAATGCTTCGTCATGCTTCCCTCCTTGCAGGAATATTCTTAGTGAAGGTATGACTTTGGCTGAATCTTGTCTTAAGCTCGGCCAAACGTCAGAGCGTGGGCTCAGCCATGGTCCGCAACATCTAACCTAGCTGGTGTGTTGTTGATGCATGACATAACCAGTGACATAATCCTAGTTCAGTCCAGCAGATCGTGCCAATTAGTTCAACAAAACAAAAAAACAAATGAGAAAAGCGTAAATGAGGGCGTCGTCAGGGTATCGTCGTATGTTAAAGGATCAGTCCACCCCACAATGGAAATGTCATCTACTGATCCGTATGTCACTCAACTCTCTATTTAAGTTTGCACGACCTCCAAACACAGCAAATTAGCCCCTGTGGTTCCATCTCCGCCTACTCCCACACAATTAAAACCAATGAGGCCTCGATCCAAAAGGGCATCAAATTACCATCTGATTTCTCCCAACAGCTTGTGCAGCATAATCCAACTCTTTTGTTGCCAATCAATTCCACTGTGTGTGTGTGTGTGTGTGTGTGCGTGCATGGGTGTGTGTGTGTGTGTGTGCGTGTGTGTGTGTGTGTGCGTGCGTGCGTGCGTGTGTGTGCGTGCGTGCGTGCGTGCGTGTGTGTGTGTGTGTGTGGGGGGAGGGGGGATGTGTATTTACCATCTTATCTCCATGGTGCCACCACATGCACCACCAACCCAACTACCTCCATGCGCGCCGCACAGCGAGCAAGCAGAACCTTCTGGCAGAGCGCCGTAAGGTGCGCACAACAAGGCACACAAGCATTTCCATTTTCAAAAACAAGAAGCCGTATTTGAGGTACTAGATACAGTATATACAGTATACAGTACACGTCAAGTACCGTAATTTCCGCACTATAAGCCGCGACTTTTTCCCCATTTTTCGGCCCTGCGGCTTATATAACGGTGCGGCTTATCTATGGATTTTTTCAGCAAACGGCCACTCGGGGACCTCCAAAATCTATGGATTTTACAGGTTACACAGCTTCATCTGCACATCATTTGGCGGAAATCAACCGGCATCACGTGATCGCACGGTGAACATGGCGCTCAGCTAGACAGCTGCTACACCAGACCAAACAATATGTTTTAGCGATCTGATCTAAAATGAATAAGGTGACCAGAACCAACTGAATAACTTTAAAGAGTGGGGCGAATGTCTGCTGGAAGAAGCACAAGACTGAAAACCAGTAAGCAGAAAGAAAAAGACGAAGCAATCACCGCCATGAATGAGGAAATGACTCACCTGCTGGAGGCTGGAGATACACCGGCTTGGGCTAAACTTTTACTCCGTGAAACACTATCGATTAAGTCCGACATCGCTCAGAGGTTTGAGCAGCTTGAAAACAAGTTTGAAAACGTGCAGAAGTCCATCCACTCACTCACTAAAGAAAATAAGGCAACCGTGAACAGAGTTTCTAATGCGGAAAAGCGCATCAGCACACTGGAGGACAAAAACAACACAGTGAGTCCGAAAATGGATAAAATGCAAAAACAAATCGAAACCCTGCACACGCAGGTTGATGACTTAATCAGCAGGAGTAAAAGAAATAACATTCGCCTGATCAATGTAAAAGAGGGAGCTGAGATTGGTGACATGGACGCTTTCCTTGGCAAAATCCTGTGTTACATCCTGGACCTGAAGGAAGGCGAGAAACCACCAGAGGTGGACAGGGCACACCGGGCGCCTCGGCCACGTCCAGACCCCGGCCTGACACCGAGGGCCATCTTCATCCGCCTACTCCGCTGGCCCGACCGTCAACTCATCCTCCAGGCTGCGGGGAAGAAGCCCCTCACCTGGGAGGGTACGCGCTTTTTCGTCCGGCAGGACCTCTCCGCGTTGGTGCAACAGAAACGCGCAACATACAACAGCATCATCGAAAAGGTTAAAGTCAATGGATATCGCTTTGGCGTACTGTACCCAGCGAGACTCGTCATAACCATTGATGGACAGCGGCGGAACGAGAGCTCAAAGTGAAACTGCCGAATATCTTTTGAGTTGGACTGGTCAATAGTACTGTGAGTAACTAAAATAAAAAAATAAAAAACGGAATTCTCTCTTCTTTAGCACTCTTTCTAACTATAAATCCACTTCTGTTTTAATTTCCTCTCTTGCCCTCTTTTCACCACACCGCGGACACTGTGTGCACTGTAAAAAAAAAACAGGTGGTGTTGTGTTATGTTGTTTTGTTGAAATGTTAATAAATGGGAGCTTCCTCAAACAGCCATCTCTTTCCCGACAATCCCCTCTGTGCACGAACCCTTACATATGGTAATTAAACATTAAAACACCTGCGGCTTATAGTCCGGTGCGGCTTATATATGTAACAAACAGTCAATTTTGCTGCTGCGGCTTATACTCAGGTGCGCCTTATAGTGCGGAAATTACGGTACTGTAGATTCAAGATTCAAGATATTTATTGTCTCTGTACTACGTTACGCACATGTGAAATTCTTAATAAGCTAAGGGGCTCCATTACAGGTCCGTGCAAGTTACTACAGTAGTTACCACAGTAGTAGCCTACTACTGGCTTGATGTGTGTGTGCTGGTCATACACATTGAGTTTCAATTGGCATGGAGGATGAGTACATAATGACAGAATGTTCATTTTGGCGTTGCTTCGGGCTATACGGTAGAAATAAGTCATTGAACAATACAGTGCAGCAAAGCTACGTGGACAGAGACCCATCCTTCACTAGATGCCCGACAAACACTGCTATCCCCCAAAAATGCTTTGGTCCATTTGAAGTGGCCCTGACGCGCCCTGAAACTCTGGCTCCATCAGGTCACCCGCACGGGTGCCCTTTAGACACCCTGAAGGTTTCAGCCCGATCGCACGTAAAACGGCATAGCTGTGACCGAACACAGGACTTGAAACAGACAGAGCCCACATACTCAATTTTATAGATAGATAAATAGATAGATACTGTATAAGGTAAATAATAGGTAGGCTACTGTAAGTAGAGATGAACAAATAGCTAAGAAAATATGTACTGTAGGTAGGTATGCATGCATGTATTTAGTTTTGCATACTGTAAGGATCAAATGCAAATGAAAACAGTCCTATAAAGCTAGAAAATGTACTAAAGGCAAGTACTGGCTTGTAAGGTAAGTATGCAGTGGAGAAACATGTCATTATCAAAGGGCACATACTGTACTCATACTCGCATAACATGTTAATATTCAGCTAAATAAATTATCTACTTTACATCACCAAGTCTCCATTGCGTCTCATATGCATCAAAACAAGGAAGAGCTAACGTCCTGTAACAATGGCTAATGTCTAACCAGAGCTGACAATTTGGAAAACGATGTATCTTTTTGTTTGCATTAACCTCAACTGCTAAAATTAATATTTCTGAATTTGAATTTTTTTTCTTTTTGAGCACCTTCTTTGGTCAAGCCAGCCAATTTAAGAACAAATGACATTCATTTTTAGAAACAGTTGGAGTTAGAGTAAAATCAAGTCGTCGTTTCATGAATCTTACATTGTTTCTGTGTAACCCTTCCCTCTAGAATATAATTATTTAACAAAGAAAAAAACGAATGAAAAATAAATAAATAAAAAATTGCGAATGGGGATGGTATATGAACATGAATAATAATGCATATAATCTGACTGAATCTTTTTACACTGGTCAGAATCATGTACATGTATGTTTTATTTAGAGTGCATTAACCAAAACCTCCCATCACCGCCACATATATTATTCCCCAGTTGAGAGGCGAGTGGGAGCAAAGAGCAATCTGGATGGGCAGATTGTGGAGCTGGGGCGGTTCAGCTGCCACCCCCCCCCCACCCCCTCACACACACACACACACACACACACACACACACACACACACACACACACACACACACACACACACACACACACACACACACACACACACACACACACACACACACACACACACTGCCACAGTCTGCCTTCAAGCCTACTCAAGCTTAGTGAATCGCTGGCTAGAGGCACGGGTGCAAACTCTGATTTGTGAGGCTTTTGTCTGCACAACACACCCACGAATATGAATATGATTATCTGCTGACATCAGGACACCAGGCAGATTAAAACATGATTATCCGGCGTGTAGCTGTTATTGTTCCAGGCAAAGAGATTTTAAGCTCAAATTTGGAGATGTGAGAGCCGGAATAATGCGCATCCAGCTGTGCTGTCTGTTTACATGTCTTGGGGTATCATGGGCCTTGTTAAGAGTTTCTGTACACAAGTGTTCTTTTAGAATCTCAGTAATTGCCATCCTCCTCCTCTTCCGTTTATGAATTACAATGATATAATAATGACAATAGGGCTCTCATTTCCCACAAAAGGCTATAGAGACACAGCTCAGTGGGGCATCATGTAGGACACATCTACAATTCACGCGATTCATATGGTAATACACGCATAAATAACATCGCAGCCATTCAAGGTTTATTATGGAGCCTAAATGACCATTCGAGTTGACTATATCACTCCCTTATATAATCGGATCTCTTTATGCTCAGTGACTGGTTCAGAATTGGTTCGTTTGCATAGACTCAATAGGCCCTACTGGTTCATTCTATATTGCTACAGTTCTCTCCCTTCCCCTCTTTGTGGCAATTTCCTGTCTTAACTTTGTCATGCCCCCCTCCCTACCCCCCCCCCTACCCCCCTCTCCATCAGGTCTGTCACAAACAGACATGTGAGGGAGGTAATCTCGGCTCCACTGACAGGGTGTCACTAGTGTGACTAAAGCCATTTAAACACAACACGTCTTGGTTAATGGATGGACTGGGAGAGAGACAGTGGGGCTGTGTGCTGGCAGCAGGTCAGAGCGTGCGGGAGAGACACACACGTCCTCATGTGCTCCTGACAGGCCGCTATACTATGGCAGCACTCATCTCATTCACAGACACTGCTCCTCAGGGAATGAGCGCGAAGGCGCTAGCGACACTGAAGCTAAGACACACGGCTTGGTTTTTATTACTGTTTACCGTTTCGTGTAGCCGTTTCCCGAAGTAGAAGAAGAGGAAAAAACAAGTCAAATGCTTTCCGAATGAGGAAAAAGAAGAAGAACTGGACAACATGCTCGTCAAGGGAGACTCCAGTTTCTTAACGATTATTAACACTAATTCACTGCAGACACGGCAGTCAGATAGCCCATTGAAATGATCTCCAAACTACAAACTGGCAAACGATGCAATCAAAAACCAACGGCCACCACATCATTTGATTCAGAAAGTATCATAAAACAAACTGAATACAGACATGTGTCCCTGAAGAATGCGTGCCTCTCACATAGAGTTGGGTATCATGCCATTTTCAATTCTCTTTAACGATCCGATTCTTTATTGGTTCCCTTATTGATTCCTACTGTATACATTTTCAACATTAAAGATCCCCTAAAATCGTGTTTTAAGATGTATATAAAATACTCTAGTTTGAATAATAATTTGCGTCACGATGGGTTTTCCCACAAAAAAAGTTATATTATCTTGCTAAAATCCTTAAAATTACTTTCCCTTCTTCTGCCTCGTCAAAAATTCCTAAGCAAGCAATCAGGATGATCTAGAAGTTTGGCTCGATTGGCGATTGGCTCCAGTTTCCGTGATGTCATGGATCATGCTTGTTGAAAGTGGCCTTTTCAGTCAGCTCAGAGAAACGTTCCACTTTCTGCAGATTGATAGTGTCAAACTCTGCACAGACATCATTCTGCACAGTGAAGCTCAAACATCCGACTGAAGGAACAAGAAGAAAAACAGGTGTTTGTCTTCAGGGGGTCTTTAAGAGACTACATGCAGCTTCAGTGGAGTTAACTTTGATTTATTACTCAAGGCAGACGTTGCTGTGTAGCGTTATACTTTGGTCTCAGAATTACCTTCCAAAACCGCTAAAGCATGTTTCGCATATATTCGTGAAGCAACGTAAGTAACTGGAGGTCAACATCACCAAACAAAAACAAAATATCGACTGACCGCATGTGGATCACTTGTATCGGGTCATTCAAGCACGTTTTACCCGTAATTATTACAATCATTCAGACAACACCTGAAGGCAGCGTCTGCTTGCTGCAATAGTCACGGTAACAAGTGCAGCATATCTAGGAGATAATGACCTAAATAGTAGACCTCAGACTCACCATGCAATCGGCTGGCTTCAGAGCACTTGGATTATGCTGCCTTTTTATAACCAAACCAAAAAAAAGATCAAGCAATTGCTGGTGTTTTGAAGAAGGCGGCCGTGGCGCTGCGCTAGCCAACTCGCTTTGTGTTAAGTGTACTTACAAACGTCACCTGTGTTTCGACCCATGGTTTCCAAAGACATGAGGGTGAGTAATGTGCGTGGCCCGTCAGTGTACAAATTGCGTCATCTTTTTGTGATCGACCCGGCACTGAAAGGGTCGTTACTACTGTTAAAGGCAGCTATACTGGAGAATCATCCAGCCATTCAAAATGCTTAATGAGCCATAAGAGGAACCGTTGTTAACGTGCGGCCGCTTATCGATTCGGCTGAATGCAGGAATTTGGAACCATGACTAAATGGGAAGCGGCTCTCAATACCCAACCTGACTCTCACATGCCTCTAAAAGACTACAATACCCAGCCTGACTCTCACATGCCTCTAAAAGACTACAATACCCAACCTGACTCTCACATGCCTCTAAAAGACTACAATACCCAACCTGACTCTCACATGCCTCTAAAAGACTACAATACCCAACCTGACTCTCACATGCCTCTAAAAGACTACAATACCCAACCTGACTCTCACATGCCTCTAAAAGACTACAATACCCAACCTGACTCTCACATGCCTCTAAAAGACTACAATACCCAGCCTGACTCTCACATGCCTCTAAAAGACTACAATACCCAACCTGACTCTCACATGCCTCTAAAAGACTACAATACCCAACCTGACTCTCACATGCCTCTAAAAGACTACAATACCCAGCCTGACTCTCACATGCCTCTAAAAGACTACAATACCCAACCTGACTCTCACATGCCTCTAAAAGACTACAGTCAAATCATTCTGTGATTTGAGGTAACTATAGCTTCTGTGGGCACAGATGGCACACTGACATTTGTCCTATTTTGTGGCTGTAAATTAATGTCTTTATTTTTCCCTTTGCCCTAACTAAACTAAACTAACTAAATTCCTAGGTGAGAGAGATGAGCTTCAGAGAGCGCGATGCCCCACATATATGCAGGTAAGGCATATAAACACACAGTACATGTAGATACATATAGATATACAGTACATACACAACCACGATACCCCCACCCACCCCGTCCCATGTCCATACTTCCACACTCCGCTTGAACAAGTGGGTGCACTGCAGTCTTCCCCTCAGGCGTTCTATTTGTTTATTTGTCTACATTAATTTAGCCTGTCCCTGGCAGGCCAGGGGCTGGGGAGGGCTGTCCATGGCAGGCCAGGGGCTGGGGAGGGTCATTACTGTCACTGGCAGGCCAGGGGCTGGGGACTGTCCCTGCGAGGCCAGGGGCTGGGGGGCGGGGGTGTAATTACTGTCCCTGGCAGGCCAGGGGTTGGGGACTGTCCCTGGCATTCCAGGGGCTGGGGACTCTCCCTGGCAGGTCATGGGCTGGGGAGGGTCTGTCCCTGGCAGGCCAGGGGCTGGGGATGTCCCTGGCAGGCCAGGGGCTGGGGAAGGTCATTACTGTCCCTGGCAGGCCAGGGGCTGGGGAGGGTCTGTCCCTCTTACCTCCCTGTCCGAGAGGTAAGAGCTCCTCACCTGTTCCATTTAGGACTAGAAGCCCATGGGGGGCAGCCACATTGTGGGATTAGACACAGCATTTGAACACAGACACACAGACACTGACACACACACACACACACACACACACACACACACACACACACACACACACACACACACACACACACACACACACACACTCACTCTCTATATCTCCCCCCTCTCTAAAATCAATATATAAATCATAACACAGGCCCAAAAAGTGCTCCATCTACAAAATGAGAATATGTTATAGATTGCTTCATAAAGAAAGAGTTGTAAAGTTATTAACGTACCATGCAGCCAGATAATCTAAATCATTACATTCTAAGCTTTTCTTGAAAAATAAGAAAATGTGAACATTAAGTTGTGAATCAAAACTACTTTAAGTTCACCAGCTTACTGCATAGGTTTATGCTTGCCACCTGATTTGTCTATGAAGCTGACCAAAATCCACAAGACCCAAGGCGACCTGCCTAGGCCTATCCATGATTTCTCTCCTTCGCAAATGCACGCACGCACATACACACGCACACAAACACGCGCGCACACACACACACACACACACGCACACACACATACCTTAAAACAAGATTATACCTTGTGGCGCTGCAAAGGTGCAAATCCACCAAGGTCCACCAGGGGACCGTGTACATTTTGTCATCAAATGCATCTGCATACCTCCCCAAAAAATTTGACCACACATTCAAGCCCGCGCTACTAGCTACGCTACAAGAGCATGGCTGCGCTGGAAAACCCAAATACATCCTGAATTTGAAGAGAGGTGTTTTTGCCGCTCTCAATCCGGTACATTTTGCTATATTCTTCATGGCTAATTATCTGCTATTTAAACTACACTAGTTCTGTTGAAGCACTCGTAGCCCTCCCCTTCTTTTAGTGACTTTCCCGCTAATCCCACAGTTATTTACCCGGTTTTCAGATCTGCTAGTTACTTAGCTTAGCAGTTAGCAATAGTTTAGCAGGTAACGATGGCGTCTCTCTCTAGCTGTTAATATTTACGTTGACTTCACGCATATATATTTGCGTCAGAAGCCGATCCACTGCGCACGTGTGGAATGCGTCCTCCGAGCAGACTCCAGAAAGTAGTATCAACAGAACTGGTCCGAGTCCGTGGTGTCCGCAGCTGTCGGTGTACACACGTCCACTCGGGGGAGTATAGCCACGCCTCCGGGCATCTCAACTCTGTTACACTTTTCTATGTTTGAAAAGCAAGTGTGAAACGAATAATTCCAACAAATACAATACAGAGAACTCATATGAATCGTATTTGTCTGCAATGTAGATGTATTGTTGATGTATTTTTTTTCCGTTAGTTTCTAGAACATCAAAGTTAATTTATGCATGACTTACACAGAGTCAGCGTCGAGTGGGGATCAGACTGCGAAACCCTGGTCTCAGCAGAATATTGTCCATTGTCACACTCCACACTATTTATAGTAGACTGAAGAAACCATCCGTTATGCAGCATGTCTGCAGTGTCATGCAAAACAAATCACTCTCTTTTTATTGTGATAAAAAGTTACATTTGAAACTGAAAAGCTACAGCTTCCTGTTGAGTTAAGGCTACTAACAAGAGGAGCAATTTGTGAAGAAAATGCCTCCAGTCAAAATGCTCAAGTAAAGGATTGTATAGTTGGCTCCACAGCACATTTAAAGTTCGGTTGCTATGCACCATGGATTGTGTCAATTGGATCATTGGACTGCACTCCTCCAATCAATGGATAAAGCTCTGCTTCGACCCAATCTGTAGCAGCCACCCACCTGGGAGAGCATCAATATTGGGACAACTCCTTATTATGAACACCGAGCTGTGTGGCTGTAATAGCCAGTTCTACACATGGCTGGATCTGATCCTCCATGGGTACTACACACAACAGGCACAATGATGAATATTGGCTTCTCCCTTTCTACCATTTTCTTTCAAACTAATGGAGGTAGCACATGACAGAAAGACATGCCTTAGTTATTCGCTCCTCTTTCAAAGATTTTACCCTCAAATTCTGAAATAAGCAAAGATACTGCATAATCGACAAGGCCAACACCGCTACTCCATCGCTACTCCACTGTTCGCTGTTCTGCTGTTTTGTGTTGTTTTGTGTTGACCCCAAAAACGATCAGTGTATTCAGAAAAGCTCACAGCGTATTGTTCACATAAGAAACGGTTACGCCTGATCAACTATGACAGATCAATCAGCAGCATGTCAACAACAGAAGCAATAGACACTTTATATTAAAAACAAAATGAAATATCGCGCGCTCATATGCCTCTCTGCCTCTCTGCCTCGCTATCGCGCACGCAGCGAGCAATTGTGCTCGGCGGAACCGCACCCGGCCGCCTTAATATAGTAGATCAATATAAATGATTTGCCTATGCAAAAAGTTGAGCCTGTTTATGGGCCAATCAACATAGTCAGGGCTCACAGTGTGTTGTCACTCTTCCCAGTATTAGTTTGTTTTACAGCTTATGCTACTAACTACTGGCAGCTACAGTCATGTCATTATTACACAGTTAATCGCAGTTATTACAACCAACTGCACAACATAATAGGACAGCCAATCAACCGACAACTGGCAACAGGCAATGTCAAGCGGCAAACGATTTGGAAGACTTGGAAAGTAAACATGAAATGTTCAAAATGTTGCGGAGATAGCCATCGACAGTACCTCCAATAGAGGTGCAACTCTATTCTATGAACAGCTCTCCGCCATTTGGCTAGCTAATAAATAAATAAATAAATAAATAAATAAATAAATAAATAAATAAATAAATAAATAAATAAACAAACAAACAAACAAACAAACAAACAATTAGTACGTTGACAAGTGTTTGGCTGAAGTAACAAAAAACAGCCCTAAGGTTATGACTGCCCAGAGTTCGCACACTGATGGACAAACTATTTACTCTGATCAAATTATCTGACCCACACACTCACGCAGGCACGCATGTACGCACGCACGCGCACACACACACACACACACACACACACACACACACACACACACACACACACACACACACACACACACACACACACACACACACAAGTCATTTGATTTCTAGGTGCTGAGAAAGAAAGGAGGGAAGGGGACAGAGGGTCCAGCTTACAGAAAAGGAAGGAGAAGGGATGCAGAAAGAAAGCAACTTGAACGTACCTGCAACCTTTCTGAGGAGGAAGTTGCAAAGTAGTGAAAAGTGTGTTCGTCTGAGTCTGTCCAGAGGGACAGTAGCAAAACAATAAGTCAGGATTCTGGAAAAACCAATCACCCTGCTGCTTCCACTGTTTCCCCACTGCTTTCTGAATGTGTTATAGCAGCAGACTCACTCAGTCCTACAGCAGGGCTGACTGTAAGAAACATGAGCTGACATTACAGTAAGTACAGAATTAAAGTGTCATATATATATATATATAAGTCATATAATTCCAAGGTTCACCTGTATTGGACACACGTTATCAGTTGGAGCTGTGTATAGCCTGTTTCGTGCCTCATTTTCAATCATGTGTTTGGGTTGAAGATGTGAAAATCCATCCATCGGCGATGGATGAGACGGCCCTATACTGCAAACATGCCCATACAGCCCCTGTGGTGGGACAAGACTAGTGGCACAAAACAGTGCAACGTGCTGTGTTTTACATATTATGAAAATAATTAATGCAGTCATGCCCCAATATTGATGTGCCAATTCTGGATTGCAGTTGGTGTATAGATGCAGCTTTGCGAGAATGAGCTGTGCTGCCTCAACCTGCAGCAGTCCATAAAAATAAAAAAAATTAAAAGTTTGCAAAGTCCTCAACCAAAAAAGAGGAGTGATTACTCAATAGAAAGATATCTGGGAATTGCAAGGCTTCAGAATTATGAATGGATGAAGCGATGTCGGACAAGACGGTGTGCACTGCAGTGTTGGACTTATCAGACCTGCTCATTGTGTCGAGTCTTGTCAATGATTACGTGATAGCAACAGCATTTGAAAGCCCCCCGTGGAGGTCTCACTCATCGTCACCTCTTCCATACTACCTGCAGTGTGGGGACAGGTGTTGGTGGGATCTTGAATTGGTGTGGGGCGATGTTCTGCTCACGGAAACACACACAAACAGCCTTATCGTGATCCCCTCACCATACAGGTGCCCATCTTTTGCCCATCTTTTTTAATTATTATTAGTAGTAGTATTAGTATTATTATTATTATTATTATTATTATTATTATTATTATTATTATTATTATTATTATTATTTTGGGTGTGAAAGTGTATCCATATGCATTTTTAAAATGCATTTCTTTTATTTTTTTTATTTGAAACATAAAGACTAACAGGCAGATCCCAACACCATCCATAAGTGAACCTGGCATTCCACACTTTACTAATGTTATCTGAGACTGAATCAAGCCAATGCCCAGACATCCATTGAGATTCCATTGAGATCTGGTATCAGCTTTTGTTGGCTAAAAAGGCAGAATTACTAATAATTTGAATGGCAAATAAGAAGCCAAAACCTATCGCTACAACCTGAATATGACATCTGAGCAGCATACGATATGAACTGAAATAGTGGATTTACATTTGCACAACTTATTCTTCATTTATTAGAATTCTAACTTATAGAAACAGGTAATTTTCACTTTAGTGTAACAGTAATCAGTTTAACATAATGTTGTAGCCCAACAAATTATGCAAAAACTCAAGGGCTGTACACACCTTTTCACAGCACTACCTTACCAATAGCTGTTTGTTTGTTTTAACAGTGTTAAATTGTTTGAGGGTGGATCTTTCTTCTTCAAAGGTACAAAAGTAAAAGAATGGAGATTCTGGTGCTTATGGTAATGGTTATGTAATGACGGTGCTCTAAAGTGGAATTCGACAATGTGTTCAGCTTCATAAACAACAGTCATTGGAGATCTTCAACCTCAAAAGACATCTTAATTGCATAATAATAGAGACCAAAAGGGGCGGAAAATCAATCTAATATAGAACATTTGTGAATGTTTTGCTTTGGACAGAGCAACGGGCCCAATAGAAAATAACGCAAATGGACGATGAACAAAGGTAGCATGTTTTGCGTTATGAAGACTTCTTGGCTCTTTGGCTGGTGGTAACACATGTGCTTTAGCGGCAGGCTCTCGCCTCAGTTGCCTGTCATTTTCTAAAGCCTCTCTTTGTGCATGTGGCGGCTAGCCTGTTGCCTGGCTGGTGCTACAGCCTCTACTGTGGGAGTTCATCAGGCCCATCCGGCTCATTAGTGATGCCAGGGTTGTGCACAGGTTGCCCAGGTGCTCGCCGAGTATCCCGTCCCCAGAGAGAGGGCCAGCAGCCAGGGCCCAGACCCTCTCCTCTCCCTAACGAGGAGCTGGCCTTCTCCCCTTTCAGTCAGCCCTCACCCAGCAGCAAGGAGCGGCTCTCCTCCTCGTGCCCCCGTAGCCTTTTGAGAATGTCACTCATTTCCTGTCCCTTAATAATGCCCCTCTGCCCGTACGAGGATCTCTCTTGGTCACTGGCTCTGTCCTTTTTCTTTCAGTCACTCACAGCCTCTTCATCTGCTCATCATTCACATGGTAAAGCCCTGCTGACAGAGGCACTCAGGAGGTCTGCGACGTCGCGATGGGGACTCCCGCTCCGTGAAGGGCATCTTGCCACGGAGTCACTACGGCAAAGCCACGGCATTCATTTTGACAGAGCGACTAAGTGAGTTAAGTCGCATGAACCTCCGTTTCAACCCAAGAGTGCACCCTCCCACCCCTACAGAGTGCACCCTCCCACCCCTACAGAGTGCACCCTCCCACCCCTACAGAGTGCACCCACCCACCCCTACAGAGTGCCCCCTCCCACCCCTACAGAGTGCACCCTCCCACCCCTACAGAGTGCACCCTCCCACCCCTACAGAGTGCCCCCTCCCACCCCTACAGAGTGCACCCTCCCACCCCTACAGAGTGCACCCTCCCACCTCCCACCCCTACAGAGTGCACCCTCCCACCCCTACAGAGTGCACCCACCCACCCCTACAGAGTGCACCCTCCCACCGCTACAGAGTGCACCCTCCCACCGCTACAGAGTGCACCCTCCCACCCCTACAGAGTGCCCCCTCCCACCCCTACAGAGTGCCTCCTCCCACCCCTACAGAGTGCCCCCTCCCACCCCTACAGAGTACCCCCTCCCACCACCCCTACAGAGTACCCCCTCCCACCACCACTACAGAGTGCACCCTCCCACCCCTACAGAGTGCCCCCTCCCACCCCTACAGAATGCCCCCTCCCACCACTACAGAATGCCCCCTCCCACCCCTACAGAGTGCCTCCTCCCACCACCCCTACATAGTGCCCCCTCCAATCCCTACAGAGTGCACCCTCCAAACCCTACAGAGTGCACCCTCACACCCCTACAGAGTGCACCCTCCGATCCCAACAGAGTGCCCCCTCCCACCCCTACAGAATGCCCCCTCCCACCCCTACAGAGTGCCCCCTCCCACCCCTACAGAATGCCCCCTCCCACCCCTACAGATTGCCCCCTCCCACCCCTACAGAGTGCACCCTCCCACCCCAACAGATTACCCCCCCACCACCCCTACAGCGTGCACCCTCCCACCCCTACAGAGTGCCCCCTCCAAACCCTACAGAGTGCCCCCTCCCACCCCTACAGAGTGCCCCCTCCCACCCCTACAGAGTGCACCCTCCCACCCCTACAGAGTGCCCCCTCCCACCCCTACAGAGTGCCCCCTCCCACCCCTACAGAGTGCACCCTCCCACCCCTACAGAGTGCACCCTCCCACCCCTACAGAGTGCCCCCTCCCACCCCTACAGAGTGCCCCCTCCCACCCCTACAGAGTGCACCCTCCCACCCCTACAGAGTGCACCCTCCCACCCCTACAGAGTGCCCCCTCCCACCCCTACAGAGTGCCCCCTCCCACCCCTACAGAGTGCCCCCTCCCACCCCTACACTCATCCACTCCCACTCACAGCTGCAGCCACCGTTGCTCCTGCAGTAAATGATTCTGCTTGAATCCTGAAGATGTATGGCTTGTCGTGGGAGTTCAAAGCACTTAGGCTGTATTTGGTGTATTTCATCCTACAGCAAAAACTGATTGGCACCCCTGCTGTAGCCTTGGATACGGGGCGTGCTTTCCTATAGAGTGGCAACTGCTACTAAAGACATGCCTATTGAGTTACAATACAATAAACATGTTTGGCTGCTTTTGACATACTCCCCGCTTTGACTGTAGAAATCTTAAATTCCTCAGGAGAATAAATTGTAACTTCAATCACAATTAACCTTAGTGAATCAAAGCATGTAATCTGTCCTAATATGAAGTGAAATTAACCTTAGTGAATCAAAGCATGTAATCTGTCCTAATATGAAGTGAAATCCGGCTGTTATTTGATTTGGTCCAGAGACTTCAACTTTATTCTGGTGCTGTCTGTCTCGGCTAAGTCCCAGACTTGTCTGGGAACAGCCTGTACACTTGGACTCTCTCCCTCTCCTCTCTCATGGCAGCACAGAGGCAGACAAGGTCCTCCATCACCCTGACTTAGGTAGGACGGCTGGATCTATGGGCTGTAACAGGGTTGGCTGGGGGGGGGGGGGGGGCTATAGTTGAGAGCCTGGCCAGACACATCTCCCTTTAGATCAATCACATCTCCCCTCTCTGTCCTTGAAGCTCCCTCTCTCCTCCTGCTCTCCTTCTCTGCCGTCCTATTTAAATGGAAGGAATATGTGCGGTGGGGGAGTTGAACAGTAGAAGAAAGTCTGCAGCGGCTTCAGGCGCACTTTAAATGCTCGCCGTTAGTCACCTGCTCCATGGGTCGACAAGTGTCAACGTTACTCCTTCTGTCTCAGTCTGTTTCTCTCCTCGTCCTGTGTGTGTGGGTGTGGGTGTGTGTGTGTGTGTGTGTGCGTGCGTGTGCGCGCGCGTGTGTGTGCGTGCGCGTGCATCATTTGCTGCTTGCTATTGGCTACAGTTTTCACTTCAGGGTTTCCCTTAGGGTGGCTTCTAGGGCTGGGTATTGGCAAGGACCTCACGATACGATATGCATCAAGATACATGGGTCACGATATGATTGTATCACTCATTGCGATACAATACATATTGCGATATATTGCAATACTCAATAATACTCCTAATTTACTGAAAAGTAAAACAAAGTAGAGCTGAGAATACACCTCGCTGTGTACCACCCAGATAGTGTAAAAAATAATGTACATCACTTTATATTGATAATTTAGTGCACAAATTGAGTCAAAACTACTGAGTGTTGAGTGTGTTACTGAACGCACGAAATGAAAAAAATTCTTATTGTGTCACTGAAGACACGGCTGTGAAAAAAATCAATATGGCGATATATTACGATATTCTTCTGAAATATCGATACAGTATTGCGGAAGAAAATATCGCGATATATTGCCATATCGATTTTATTGCACAGCCCTAGTGGCTTCTGTCTTCTTCTTTTATTAGCTTTTTGGGGGGGATTAATTTTAACTTACTGTACTTGGAGTCATTGTTTCCAGTTTGGTGGAGTAGGTGGGGGGCAGTGCCTGTGTTTGCATGTTCACATGTGTGTGTGTGTGTGTGTGTGTGTGTGTGTGTGTGTGTGTGTGTGTGTGTGTGTGTGTGTGTGTGTGTGTGTGTGTGTGTATGTGTGTATGTGTGTGTGTTTGTGTGCATTAAAAGCAAGTGTGCATCTGCTGTGGAAGGTTGCATCAGCAGCTGTTGAGTGATCATTGTGGCAGCGACATTCTTCATTCTGCCGCTCCAAAACCAAGGAGCATAAAGTGTGGCTGTCTGCCTCAAAGCAGCCATCCACAGCCACTCAACACGAGCTGAACCCTCTGATCTCCTACAGCCATCCATCCAACAGACACTCAACACGAGCTGAACCCTCTGATCTCCTACAGCCATCCATCCAACAGACACTCAACACGAGCTGAACCCTCTGATCTCCTACAGCCATCCATCCAACAGACACTCAACACGAGCTGAA
Source organism: Poromitra crassiceps (assembly GCF_964638095.1). Classification (NCBI taxonomy): domain Eukaryota; kingdom Metazoa; phylum Chordata; class Actinopteri; order Beryciformes; family Melamphaidae; genus Poromitra; species Poromitra crassiceps. Next base: position 44,945,735 of record NC_139626.1, on the reverse strand, counting down.
CCCTCTGATCTCCTACAGCCATCCATCCAACAGACACTCAACACGAGCTGAACCCTCTGATCTCCTACAGCCATCCATCCAACAGACACTCAACACGAGCTGAACCCTCTCATCTCCTACAGCCATCCATCCAACAGACACTCAACACGAGCTGAACCCTCTGATCTCCTACAGCCATCCATCCAACAGACACTCAACACGAGCTGAACCCTCTCATCTCCTACAGCCATCCATCCAACAGACACTCAACACGAGCTGAACCCTCTGATCTCCTACAGCCATCCATCCAACAGACACTCAACACGAGCTGAACCCTCTCATCTCCTACAGCCATCCATCCAACAGACACTCAACACGAGCTGAACCCTCTGATCTCCTACAGCCATCCATCTAACAGACACTCAACACGAGCTGAACCCTCTGATCTCCTACAGCCATCCATCCAACAGACACTCAACACGAGCTGAACCCTCTGATCTCCTACAGCCATCCATCCAACAGACACTCAACACGAGCTGAACCCTCTGATCTCCTACAGCCATCCATCCAACAGACACTCAACACGAGCTGAACCCTCTGATCTCCTACAGCCATCCATCCAACAGACACTCAACACGAGCTGAACTCTCTGATCTCCTACAGCCATCCATCCAACAGACACTCAACACGAGCTGAACCCTCTCATCTCCTACAGCCATCCATCCAACAGACACTCAACACGAGCTGAACCCTCTGATCTCCTACAGCCATCCATCCAACAGACACTCAACACGAGCTGAACCCTCTGATCTCCTACAGCCATCCATCCAACAGACACTCAACACGAGCTGAACCCTCTGATCTCCTACAGCCATCCATCCAACAGACACTCAACACGAGCTGAACCCTCTGATCTCCTACAGCCATCCATCCAACAGACACTCAACACGAGCTGAACCCTCTCATCTCCTACAGCCATCCATCCAACAGACACTCAACACGAGCTGAACCCTCTGATCTCCTACAGCCATCCATCCAACAGACACTCAACACGAGCTGAACCCTCTCATCTCCTACAGCCATCCATCCAACAGACACTCAACACGAGCTGAACCCTCTGATCTCCTACAGCCATCCATCCAACAGACACTCAACACGAGCTGAACCCTCTGATCTCCTACAGCCATCCATCCAACAGACACTCAACACGAGCTGAACCCTCTGATCTCCTACAGCCATCCATCCAACAGACACTCAACACGAGCTGAACCCTCTGATCTCCTACAGCCATCCATCCAACAGACACTCAACACGAGCTGAACCCTCTGATCTCCTACAGCCATCCATCCAACAGACACTCAACACGAGCTGAACCCTCTCATCTCCTACAGAAGGCCCGGCCCACGTGTGAGTGGCAGGGCATAAAACGCTGATGACAGTGTGGCAGCAGAGGAGGATAATGGAGCACACATAAATGCAATAAAACCTCCCCTGACATTTTGACTCCCAGGGGGGGGGGGGGGCAGCGCTGTTAATATGCTAACCCGAGGAGCGTGATACAGCGTGTATGTTTTAGCCTAGTGTGTGACGTGTGACGACTGACTGTTCCGTTCGAGAACAGCTATTTCTATTTCCGTCCAGAGGCTGAAATTACTAGCATTAAAAAGAGCCAAATGTCGGCCATTTTTCCTTCTGACAAACACATCAGAGAGGAACACCTTCTGGAGGTGATTGCTTGTAAGCAAAATAATCGAATGCCTCAGTTGGATGAATTTAAATTGCTTTTCATTTAAATAACGTTGCCCATACAAAACCAATATCAGCTCTGTTTGACCACGTTTTTTTCAAGTTTATTCGTTTTACTGCCATTTTCTCTTGAATTGTACTTGACCAATTCCCCCTGCTGTCCCGGTCGTTGCTCCCCTCCGCCTATAACTGGGGCGTGCCATAGCACATAGCACATAGCACATGCTTCCTCCAATACATGTGCTGCCAGGGGTTTCACTGGCAGGGTGTGTAGCACGTGACAGGATCACGCTATTTCCCCCAGTTCCCTTCTCAGAACAGGCGCCCCGACCGACCAGAGGAGGCACTACTACTGCAATGACGGGGCACATATGCCACCGGCTTCCCACCCGGCCAAATATCCAACTATGTCGGTAGGAACGTCTGCCGGGAATCGAACCTGGGTCTCCGCGGTGGTAGGCGAGTGCTTTACACTACCCAGATGCCCCCTTTTTGACCACAGTTATATCACATTGGCTCTTTGATAGGTCGCCTAGTAGTCGCAAAATCCAAACCATCTCTATTATCTATTGTCTGCATTCTTAACTAGGCTATTCACCTTATGTAGAAGAGACAGTCTGGCTTCAGAGACTAACAGGAAGTGTAAACACAAATCGGAATCGATTGTGTTTCCACTTCCTGTGGCAGAGCTCATCCCCTCAGCCTGCTTCCAGTGAGTCACTAGCTTTGACCAGAGAGATGATCTCTGGTTTGAGCAGGAGTAAAACAGCCGGCGTTTTGAACAGGAAGTTGTAACACAAACAGGTCAAGTGGGCGGGGCTACATAAGGTGAATATCTCCTGCTCTGATTCCTAAAATGGTCGGCACAAGGCAGCTGATCTCTGTGCTCGAATCACATGATTCCACAAATGATCCATGCTAAAACATCATATTAATAATAATAATAAGGAGGAAATATGTAGATCTGGTGGTAGCGTCTATCCACTGTCTGGCAGTGCTCAGTGTAATATAAACAATACATACATTGTGTTGTATAGACATGCAGTCTATGCTCTTTTGTTTTTCTCCGCAATTAGTTCCTTCACATATCACTATACTCATCACTATGCCAAAGTTCCGCGGCCACATCATTGCCCTTGCTACACGCACGATAACAGGGGACAGTAGAAAATCAATGACTCGTCATGCCACCGTCGAATCACTTATCGGGTGTCAATTATCAAATCCAAATTCACTCAGGTAAACTGCCATGTCAGGTAACTGCCATGTCAGGTAACTGCCATGTCAGCGCCTACTCAAGTCCGATCACCTCAAGGCGTTTCTATAGGAAAAGCTTTTAGAGTCTGGTAAACATGCAGGATGCACCTTTACTCCATGTCCATTAGTGGGGGAAATAAATAAATGCTATATGAGAGAGTGCATACCCCCCCTCCCCCCCATATCAATATGAAGCAATCTGGTCCGATTGCGTCCACCTACATTTATTGTCTCGGGTGACACTGCATCATTTCAATAGCGATGCGGTTCAAGGTAACAAGGAGAGGTTATCACAGCAATTCTCTACCGCTGCTCAAGTGCAGAAGATCACATATTTCATGGTTTGCTCGTAGCGTCTCAGAGGGCGGCCAAGTTGAAAGCCGTGCATTCAAGGACAGATGTACTTTCTCAAGCAAGTCTTTAAGTGCATCCTGAAGTCTGGAGATATTTCTCACGGCTGAAAGTGAGATGGGCTTTACTGTGCGGCTGTGGGATAAAGACACTAGTGTTGGGTTGTGAGAAGGAGAGAGCTAGACTTACCTACAGTGTGGAAGGAACCAAGTGTGGAGGGTCACGGGGCATGCGCAGGAGGACAAGGGAGAGAGAGAGCAGATGAAACAGAGGATTAGCAGGGTGGTGCTCAAAAGCCTTGTTAGAAACCACCAGACATGTTACACTGAGATCAGCAAAACATTCATTTTGGACCCATCAAAAGGTTTAAAATTATGACGTAATTCACAATCATATTTGTTGTTGTTTTTAGGAAAAGCGACACTTTTATTCACTTTTCTTCCCAACAGCTTTGTGGATGTATTATTACATTTGAATGATCCGTCTACGCAAAGAATCGTATCAATAAGACCTTTAAAAACAGCATGATTCTTGGCAACGTGCCACTCGAGCCACATATGCAGAGTCACATGGACATGTGGTTGGGTGAATCCACCTGTTCCCTATTTCTCATGCGCATGTGGCCAAGTTGGATGTGAACGGGGCAGCTCTGGGCTTGCTGCTCTGGGCTCGCTGTGGTGCACATATTGAGGGGTGGGGCTATCCATTTGACTTTGGCAGTGCGAGCGTGGCACAGAGGGCAACACAGACACATCATGTTCACTGCGGACAAAACACAACCTGCCACTGCTCGGGGGAACACGATCTGGGAATCTGCGCACATTCTCGTACAATCTGTGTACACCGATGTAGGGATGCACGATGTATCGGCAATCATATGGGTATCGGCCGACGTTAGTCATTTTTTAAATATGTATCGGTTCGATGGTATTGGTCAACATTTTCATATTGAGAGGAAATAATGCGGTAAATGTACGATTTATGGGCTGTTCCGGGCGTTTTGGAAATACAGAAAGACGTAACTTTTTCAAATGCATAGTGTTTACATGCATTTTCCAGTATGTACAAAATTTGATCATCGCAGAATCTTGTAATCGGTAAATATCGGCATAACAGGAATGTTAATATCGGTTATCGGTATCGGCCAAAATGTTCATATCGGTGCATCCCTACATCGATGTATATGTGACTTGACCATCGGATATTATCGGCCGTCAGCCATCAGTCCTCCACAAATCAGCCTGGGGAAATAGAAAAGTGAGACTACAATATAAGGCTGCAGGTGAGCAGGAGACAGAGGCTGAAGGGGAAGTTTCTATCTCTTGCTTGCTTTGGGTAAGAAATCCTGAGCCCCATTGATTGAGCATTGTAATCCAGGTCAGAGCCGCGCACTGGCAGCCACAGAAGCTACCCAAGCAGGGAGCCGTCCAGGCTCAAATTGATCCTGGCGGCCTCCAGAATCAAATAGTGTTCAAAGCCTCGGTGCCATGCTGCATGCTGATACAATCTTCTCTTTGACCTCAGTGCAAAGTGAGACAGAAAGAAAGAAATGAAGGAAAAAGGAGTGTGTGTGTGTGTGTGTGAGAGAGAGAGAGAGAGAGAGAGAGAGAGAGAGAGAGAGAGAGAGAGAGAGAGAGAGAGAGAGTGTGTGTGTGCAGGGGCGTCATGCAAGCCAAAAATCTGAGGGGGCGAACTCTGGCGCCGCCCAGAGGGCGGCAAAAAATTTGGGGGGTTGGAAGCCAGATTTAGAGGAATATCTAATTTTAAATTAACAGACTGAGCAGGTGTAACCATAAGGCTATTTTCCAAACTGCTCAGCCTCCTGGAAAGATCCATAATCACCAGAGTAAGTACATTGCCACTGCCCAGGCTCAATGGACTTGACAAAAAAGGGAGACCACATGTTTCAAAGCAATGTAACACAATGTTTATTTTGGCTGGTATTGCCTTTTCAGAAGGTAGAAATCTTTCCTCTAGAGCAGGGGTTCCCAACCTTTTTTGTGCCAAGGACTGGTAGATACATGGGAAAAAAAAGTCGCGGACCGGTTGTCAATTCTAATGGTTTTAGTTATATATATTTACTCACCAGGTGGCGACAAAGGGTAAATAACAGCCTTTTGTGTTGTACTGTATGTAGCCTATACAGTATTTATGTTTTTGTTTTAACTACAAACATACATAAACGTAAACTTGAAACTATGTTTCAACTACCATACACAGCCTATAATAATATAGCCTATGTTTATTAACAAAAAAAAAAAAAAAAATTTTTTTTTTTTTTTTTTTTTTTTACCTCTCAAAAATCTGAGGGGGCAATTGCCCCCTCAGTTACAATGG
>NC_139626.1:44852565-44935065 GCF_964638095.1 Poromitra crassiceps | reverse complement strand
GGGGTGATGTGGGTGGTGTGGGGGTGCGTGGGGGTGAGTGGGGGTGGTGTGGGGGTGCGTGGGGGTGCGTGGGGGTGGTGTGGGGGTGGTGTGGGGGTGCGTGGGGGTGGTGTGGGGGTGCGTGGGGGTGGTGTGGGGGTGCGTGGGGGTGGTGTGGGGGTGCGTGGGGGTGGTGTGGGGGTGCGTTTTAGACAACATCATTCACCCGCCTTGAAATGGGTCTATTAATTAAAGTATAAGCAATGCAGGACGCGCGGAAAACAAAGCAACCTGTCACTGTGTCGTCTTAACAAGCTCCGCAATCTGGAGCAGAGGGGCAATTGATGCCTTAATGAGCCTCTAGTGGCCTCCACTTAGTCAACTTTTATCCCAAAGCAGGAGATCTAAAGAGCATCATTTACGTCTTCACTCAGCAAACTTCAATGCCAAACTGTTAGGACCCTAGCTGTTTTTTTGCATTATATTTTTCTATTATATTCCTGTGAATTTATGGTAAATGGCAATGGCCTGCATTTATATAGCGCTTTTATCCAAAGCGCTTTACAATGAGTAGGTACATTCGCCTATGGTGGCAAGCTACCATGCAGGCTGCTGGCACAGCCACCGGGAGACATTTGGGGTTCACTACCTTGCCCAAGGACACTTCAACATGCGAGCTGGAGGAGGCAGGGATCAAACCGCCAACCTCTTTTTATCGAAAGCGATTAGTGGACGACCCGCTCTACCTCCTGTGCTACAGCCGCCCCTGGGCTGTAGAATGAGAATTTACATACTGTTATGAACAGTGTTTTCGGGTGGGGAGTGAGCTCTCTTTCTTCTGTTAGGATCTGTGTGCAGTGATTGGCTGGCTCCTGGGGGATTGACTGTGCCGTGGTCGCCGCTGATTGGCCGCTCCGGAATCGAGCCAAGATTCCAAGATGTCGCCGAGGGTCGATGCTAGCTGCTGACCAAAGAGCACCACTGAGTGCATCCATTAATTGGGCTAAATGACCTCATCTAAACACGTTGGTATCTCTCTGTCTCTCGCTCTCTCTCTCTCTCTCTCTCTCTCTTCACACACTCCTCTCTCCGCTCTCTCCCTCTTCTCTCTCCCCTATCTTCTCCCTCACCCTGCTCTTTCTTCCCCTCTCTCTTCTCTCTTCGATGCTTGTTTTTTTATATGCTTTATATGTGATTGTTCAATCCTGTTTTATTGATTGTGCTTAGCTAGATTTAGCTACATCCTATAAAGTGCAGACATGCTTGTGAACTAGGGCTATACAGATCAACTTGACTTGACCCAATCGGCCTTACAGTAAGCGGGTTGAAATTGTGATCGATTTGAAAGACCTGAGTTTATACAGCAGTTGTGATCATCTTGAGAGTGGCCGGCCTAGGGGCATCATGAAGTCCTAACCCTCCCATGATGGTGTCAAACCGCACTCGTGTGTTTTGTTTGTGTACTGTTCCGAAAATAATAAAATAATATATATAATAATAATAATATAATATCAAATTGTTGGCAATGTATCGAGATGCAGACGGAGATCCCATCCCTGCTACACAATAGGCTACAGTATACAGCTATTTGCAACAAAAAAACAACTCATTTGCATGTCAGCAGTTAGCCTACCTCCCTACTTTGCTCAGGTTTAAACGAACAATCTATTTTTGGTCTCTATGTAATTACAGTCAATTAAAGTTGAGTAAACAATAATAACAACAACAGGGACGCATTAATGCAGGATCAGTTCAATTTGTATGGGTGGCTAACCAGGGGTGCTGTACCCTGGCAAGCTCTAATGTGTTGCTATACTGTTAGCTCAGCAGAGCTTAGTGGATCACTGCCATCTACAGTACCTGCACTTTCTCTACCAAACTCTGATACACTGAATATATCTGATGCCATATAGGTACCAAACTCTGATACACTGAATATATCTGATGTCATATATGTACCAAACTCTCATACCCTGAATATGGCTAATGCCATATATGTAGCAAACTCTGATACACTGAATATGGCTAATGTCATATATGTACCAAAATCTGATACACTGAATATATCTGATGTCATATATGTACCAAACTCTGATACATTGAATATATCTGATGTCATATATGTACCACACTCTGATACACTGAATATGGCTAATGTCATATATATGTACCAAACTCTGATACACTGAATATGGCTAATGCTACAGTATATACACTGTATGTACCAAACTCGGATACACTGAATATATCTGATGTCATATATGTACCAAACTCTGATACACTGAATATGGCTAATGCCATATATGTAGCAAACTCTGATACACTGAATATATCTGATGTCATTATGTACCAAACTCTGATACACTGAATATGGCAAATATCATATACGTATATGTACCAAACTCTGATACACTAAATATGGCCAATATCATATATGTACCAAACTCTGATACACTGAATATGGCTAATATCATATATGGCTAATACCATGCAATCTGCATTGAATCTGGGTATGATTACAGCTGTGATGTTGCACCTGCCACAGCGTCCAGTCGTTTTCATCACAACAGGGGTTCCAAAACTTTTCACACCAAGTACCACTACTGTATGTACCAAACCACATTTCCCAGGGACCACTTCCACTGCGGATACAAACAAAGTTTCTGCATACAATGAAATGTGCTGAATTAACCATGCAATGAAGTAGCATCAGATAGGCTAAATAACAACATGGTTTCAAAATGGAGTTAAAAATGGAATTATAAAATGTATATGCAACAACTGTTGTCTGTAAAAAAAAAGAGAAAATGGAAAAAAGGCAATGCTCTGGCAGACCACCAGGTGGAGCATCCGCAGACAACCGTTTGGGAACCACTGTATTACAAGAAACAAAGATGAACCGTCATCGTGATGGATTGGACACAGCCAGACAAAGTTTTAAGGCTATCATGTCAGATCCATTTACTCTGGCTAATTATGATTGTACTGTCCTCACCATGAGTATCTTTCTCTTAGCTAGACAGCCAGTCAACATTTGAATTTCTCCAATAAACACACGAGGCGTACTTTTCCCGACAGTTTACTGAAGATCTTTTCACTTTGTAAAACTGTAACAAAATAGAGAAAATAAAGACAAATGAGTGTCTTAACAACTCACTTATATCGAGCTACAGTGCAAAAAACCCAACAGAGGCCACCAGTATGCTAGCCATTACACATGAGTATTTTCTACCCACAATATCATCAAAAATAAACATACAGCAGTGTAATAAACATACAGCAGTGTGTATTAATCAAAACTTGACAAATAAAATACTCACAGACGATTAGTGTCCAAGGCAAACGATAATTGCAGCGGGAGAAGCAGTTGTGGTGATCTTGAGTTTCCACCATGTGGTATGCCTCACTGATCCTACACATTTCAGTTTCAGTTTCAGTTTCACAGCCACTGCTGCAAATTACCACCAGGGGGCATCAAAGCATACAAAAATCCCCTCTGCTTTCAATACGAACTCAAACAAAGAGCGGAACAATGATTGTAATGGTACATTAATTAAAGGCCATGCCATCATCATGTCGTGCCTCCTTCTACTTGTTACTGAATAGTGATATTGAAAGGGTCAATATCGCCATTGCCTTTCGTCTCATCTTCTTTATAGTGATAAGTTAGTAGGCTGCTGGTTTTGTGACTCTTGCCATTTGTTAAAGTGGAAAACGGTGCCTATAATTATATGGTCCATAAACTATGTAATTATTTTCCTAAGGAGCTTGGCTTTTGCTGCGGCCCTGCAGATAAGACAAATATGCATGTATTTATTATAATGTCAAACTCTTACTGTTTGCCCAGTGGAGCATCTTTTCCCTACAAGGGGCTTAGCTGGTAGACCTTATGAATTGCAAACGCACTGCACATTGCACAACAAACTGAACAGTAAATAGCTCACGGCGATGTCTTAAAAGGTGAAGCCTTCGATCCGTAGGCCCCCTTGTTCTGGCCCAGAAGGTCACTTGTAATGAGGCCATATTCACCATGGCAACAAGGCAGTAATCCCATCAGGTGTGCATCAGCCATTGTGTTTATCTGTAGGCTTATCAAGTCAGAAACACTCTCACAGCAGCCGGTGCCTGAATAACCCCTCACTCGCCGCTCGTCAAAGACCTACGAGGATGATCAGGAACCCCACCTGTTAACGCACTGGGGATATACCCCTTTACGTCACGAGACGCCACGAGACCGTAGCCAACAACTTGTGTCACGGTTGTGGTTAGGCAACTAAAACAACTTGTTCAGCGGACTACACATACGAATGGGCATTTGGAAGGCCCTGGCTCAAGTAATCTTCTCAATGTCAGCGGTTAGAGAAAACGTTTGGGGTTAGGGTTGAATAAGAAAACTTTAAACGTGGTTTACGGTTGAAATGTTCTTCCGTCACATGGAAGGCAACCGTATACGGCCCTCTGCTCTGCCGCGCCGCAAACAACAATCTTACCGAGCGCATTCCCGTGGTGTCCATTTGAGACGTTGTGGGTGTGAGGGAAAAAGAGAGAGTACCCAGTGTGTTAAAACGTGACGCCAAGGAGTCCTGATCAAACGTCAGTATGTTGACGTGTTGGGGGAGTGAGAACGGGTTGCCTAGAGTGGCAGGGAGTGAGTGGTCTGACAGAAAATATATGAATTCATGGTTGAAACCAATAAAGAATATGAAAATATATAATACCATAGTATTCATTGTGACTTACATATTGCTGCTTCTTGGGGTGTATTGTAATTGCCTTCTTGTACCGCCACGGAAGCCCTCTCTACCTTATTACGTTAGCGAGATGATGATGAAGATGATGATGATTTTACTATTTTAATGATACAATCTGTATTGTATTGATTAATTAGGAATATACGATACTAATACTATAGTAGAGCTATTCGTGTCATGTAGCACAGGGCTAATAGTAACTGACATAGCGACATTAAAAGCTAAGCCCTATAGGTTATCTACAAATGGGTGCCCCTGGGGTGTAAGCTCAATTATCCTGGTTGTTTTTCATAGGATCCAAACAGGGTTTGACTTGGGAGCCGACATGAAGGAGGCCTGCATGTTGGAGGAAGCTGATGACATCAATGACTCTGCCTGGAGCCATGTATATTTTAGAGACAGCGAATGACAGAACAGTCCATAAGGCGAAGAGTGGCCTGGCCAGGATCAACCGAAAGGCAGATGAAGAAGGAAAGAGCAATAAGGCATGTCGTATGTGAAGAGAGTAGACGCTAATTCATCACAACAGTTTTATTTCTTCTTATCTTAAATCTCTTCCTACACAGTCATATAATATCTTGTCACTGGACGGGCTAAATGGCTGGAGAAAAAAATAAGTCAACTGAGAACAAACTGTGAAGTGAATGCAATAAAATACAAATACAATATATATATATATATTATATATATATTATATATATATATTTATAAAACGGCTCTCTCAAATCAAGCAATCTGATTGGTTCACAGCCATTGTATAAATCCAATAACCCACTCCAATAACCCATGGCCATGGGTTATTGGTTGCCATGGCAACTCTCTTACTAAAAGCCTTTGGTTACCTCAAAAAAAACAAATGGCGGAGACAGCTGTCAGATCCTTGTGAATCGATCTTCGCTTATAGCTTTACTAATACTTCGCAGAAAATTATGTTTTGTACAAGAATAGATGCGGGCTAATGTCTTCTTTGCAAAAAAAAGGCTGTTAACCCCGCATTTAAACCCGCATTTAACCCCCGTCACGTTAGTTGGTGTCGGGCTTTGCAGAAAGCACTCAGCTTCTCAGCAAGCGCTGAGAATGCAGCGCTGCGCTCGAGCTGCCTGTCGGGCTTTCCAGAAAGCTCTCAGCTTCTCAGCAAGCGCCAGGATTGGCCAATGTCAACTTCAGTCTCCAGAACGATCCAATCAAATCACCCGCACGTCTATCTTCTTGCTAGAGGTCCCACCTTACAGTAGTGTTTCAACTGACTCTCAGAATACCATGCCAGTCGGACTTATAGTATTATTATTATATTTATATTATCATACTTGGAACTGCGGCCTCGTGGGATAACAACTGATCAGCGGGATATATTTGCCACAACACACTAGCTCTCATGCTATATTGCTTAAATATATGATATTAATATAAATATATATGTATGTAAATTTGCATTAGGCCTACATCCTTGGCTCTCATGTTTAAGCTGAATATGGAGACAAACAATTTACATACACACACTGTATTTTCATATCCACTACATTATGAAGGGGATGTGGCTGTGCATTACAGCAATAACAAGATACAGTAGTAAAGAAGTCTATATAAGGAAGGTTTGAAATGAACTATTTGCCTTGGCTGAAAATGACTCAAATTGGTCGTACATTGTATGCCAAACACTCTTTTTCTTACTCTGTCACACACACAAAATGCACACTGATTCTCAATTGACATTATGGTTTGTAATTTGCAGCTGCATCAGTTTCCTCTCGTATTCCTCGGAGGAAAAAACAAAGAGCAATGTGCAAGTGAAACTAAACTAAAGTGTTTTTTTCTCTCTCTCTCTCTCTCTCTCTCTCTCTCTCTCTCTCTCTCCAATTAATAAAAGAAAGTTCTTTCTTTCTTGCCACATCATGCCCTTCTAAATGCAAATCCAAATGAGGCCTATCCCGTCCCTGCAAATGAAACAGCAGTATTTAATAAACAAACTCATCAGCATGCACCCAAAGTGTATATGTATTATACCAACCCTATTAATTAAATATTTGGCCCCCCTCATCTATACACATGAGTGCACCTGTCTTAATTGCGGTGAACACAAGCGTGAAGTCAAGGAGAGGAAGAGATAGGCTACAGAAGTGTGACACTAATTGCAAAGGCCACAACTCTATGAACTATAAATCCACTCGGCTAATGCTAAACATCGGCCATAATGTATACGTGGGTACTGTCGAAAAACGGTAAATCTGTACATTTTCCCAACAGGCCGGTACATCATTTCCCGTACATAAACCTAACCAAGTTGTTTTACTTGCCTAAACAAGTTGTTTTACTTGCCTAAACCTAACCAAGTTGTTTTACTTGCCTAAACAAGTTGTTTTACTTGCCTAAACCTAACCAAGTTGTTTTACTTGCCTAAACAAGTTGTTTTACTTGCCTAAACCTAACCAAGTTGTTTTACTTGCCTAAACAAGTTGTTTTACTTGCCTAAACCTAACCAAGTTGTTTTACTTGCCTAGCGTAACCGTGTCCTGCATCGGACACCTGGACGCCTGTTTCGTCACGTCCGGGTCAGAGGTCTCTCGACGTGGTTTCCGGTACTTTAGCAGGCATTTCAGATGCTGGATCGCCGCTTTGTGAAAGTGGAACTAATTTATACATCTATATGTGTCAATATGTGGAATTTCATATGAATATGTGCATGGTAACATGTCAAATTACTTTAGGAAAGTGACTTTGATGACAGAAAGCCATAAGACGTGCTTGGGCGACGAGAGTTACTGATCGTTAAAGTTGCTAGCTTGCTAGCTAGCTAACGCTAGTTTTGTCTAAAACACAACAAGGCCAGCATGTGGCAATAATGCAGCAAAATGGGACTCCGCGACCACTACAAGCCACTCTTTGTTGACTATTAGTGGCTTGCTAACCACTGGCTTGCTAGTCTCGCTAGCCAGCCTCTCTCTCTGACGGAAAGGAAGAGAGGCTGGCTTGCTAACCAGCAGAGCCGCAGAGTGAGCTGTCCGTAACAGGACAAGAGCAGCTTTCAGTTAAGACGCCAGCGGTAGCGTCCGTTCCCCGACTCTGGTAAATCAAAGACACAACTAAAACAAATTATTTCAACGGTATGTTGCTAGAAAGAAGTTCGACTTAACGTTTTCGCCGTTAAACTACACGGAAACATGACATGATCATTGTAGCAGTGTTTGAAGCACAATTTTAACAGGAGTTTTGTAAAAATATTGTCCGTTGCAGGACACGCTTCCGTTAAACAAGTTGTTTTACTTGCCTAAACCTAACCAAGTTGTTTTACTTGCCTAAACCTAACCAAGTTGTTTTACTTGCCTAAACCTAACCAAGTTGTTTTACTTGCCTAAACCCAACCAAGTTGTTTTACTTGCCTAAACCTAACCAAGTTGTTTTACTTGCTTAAATAAGTTGTTTTAATTGCCTAAACCTAACCAAGTTGTTTTACTTGCCTAAACCTAACCAAGTTGTTTTACCTGCCTAAACCCAACCAAGTGGTTTTACTTGCCTAAACCTAACCAAGTTGTTTTACTTGCCTAAACCTAACCAAGTTGTTTTACTTGCCTAAACCCAACCAAGTGGTTTTACTTGCCTAAACCTAACCAAGTTGTTTTACTTGCCTAAACCCAACCAAGTGGTTTTACTTGCCTAAACCTAACCAAGTTGATTTACTTGCCTAAACCCAACCAAGTTGTTTTACTTGCCTAAACCTAACCAAGTTGTTTTACTTGCCTAAACCCAACCAAGTGGTTTTACTTGCCTAAACCCAACCAAGTTGTTTTACTTGCCTAAACCCAACCAATTGGTTTTACTTGCCTAAACCTAACCAAGTTGTTTTACTTGCCTAAACCCAACCAAGTGGTTTTACTTGCATATACATAATCCGGTAATGCGGCGCCATGCAAACAGTGTGTCGCAGCCCCCGAGTCGAGTCGCGGGTCCCGCGGGGACCACGCGGGTGGCTCGCGGCGGCTTGACTCGCCGGCAACCGACTCTCGCCACCGGGCGGGGCTCGCTTTTTTATCCACCTTTCCCGCTCTGCTAGGAGATTTACAGATTTCCGGGGAGATGTACAGATGTTCTTCTACATTTATCATAACATACTACAGTATAATACAGCACCTTTCGCCTCAACACTTCTTTCATGGACCCTTCTCCAATACAGACAGTCTCTGAATGTGAGAAAATCCCCAAAAAGATGTGATAATGACAATGACTCCAGACAGTTTAATAGCAGCCTTTGATTAAAAAGCATGTTTACCTAATCCTGTGACCTCCCCTGTCCCACTGGCACCACACAATCTTATTAGAAGATGCTGATGAGAGTATATTACCTGCATAAATCACATTGCCCTCGCATGTTTATGGCCTTTGTGAGAGGGCGAGTGGGAGAGAGACGGAGAGAGAGAGAGAGAGAGAGAGAGAGAGAGAGAGAGAGCGAGAGATGAGAGGGAGTGGGAGAGACAGAGAGAGAGAGAGAGAGATGAAAGTGGGAGGGAGAGACATACAGAGAGAGAGGGAGAGAGAGAGAGAGAGAGAGGGAGAGAGAGAGAGAGAGAGACACAGAGAGAGAGAGAGAGAGAGATGAGAGTGGGTGGGAGAGACATAGAGAGAGAGAGAGAGTGTGTGAAATGCACTACATGAGTATTGCACTTCCATCTACAGTACAGACTAAATAGTGTATGGGTCATTTGGCCAGTAATGAGCGCCTCTCTTCTAACATTGCTAATTGTAACCTCTTGAGTCATTGCAATTCTGCTGTAATATAGCAAATCACAGCTGCCGAGAGAACAGCACAATCACAGCATACGACTCAGGGGTCTGAGTGAAAGGGAAAAGGTTCAAGTGGTAGAAATTCTAAATGTGCACTTTTGTTGCTTTTCGTTTAGTTTGTATTTATTTTTTGAATGCAAAAGGACAGATCTTCATGCATCACAAGACAGAAACAGACATTTTTTTTTTTTTATAAAATAGAAATAATAAAAGGTCCTGAGGGTGCACTTCATCTTCACATATACTTTGATTATATTAGCTTGCAGATTGTTATTTGTTGCGTGTTGCACTGCAATTTACTGTGAGCGTGGGAACTCTAAAGCAGCCTGTATCCAAGCATACTTCCAGAGTGTCCACCTGTCCATCCCCTCCAACATGGATAGTCCGTGACAAAAGAACGAGACTCCCAATGAAGATGGGTTCAGCACAGCCGTCCAGCGGAAAGACCACAGGTAATTGAGCCAACCACCCAGACACAAGGATGCACTGACCCATCTGTCCTTCCACGCTGATACAGATTCACTGGGTTGACCTCGAGTCAGGGGTGTGTGGATCTCATCTCATCGCCAAACAAGCAACAAGTCCCAACTCAACGGTCCTGAGACATCCAAACTTCTGTTGCCTTTTTCAATGACACAAAGAGAGTCGTCTACGTGCAATCGGAGGTATTCTCTCGGTGTGGAGCAGTCTTATTTGGAGAGCTCCAGGACTTTACGGTGCCCAACGATCACGATTTAGCTAAAGCCATGTGACTACAGCACTCAGGTCACTGCAGAACTCTCCAGAACCAACTCATAACCAAATAATGGCCAGTGCACTGCCACCACATACAGTTCTTAGCACACAACAGCCCATACCTTCATAACATCCCCTATTTGTATTCCCACAGCATCACTGAGCTGCATATGAGGAGTGGCATCAGAAATGTATTATTTGAGATTTTAAAGACAAAATGCAACACATTTGCTTATCGAAGACGCATTACATTGTGCAGGAGATTTGTGCAGCTATCTTACAACTCGCTGGGCCAATGTGTTGACATCAGTCAATGTTGATTCCGTTTATCCAAAACCAAGCAACAGTGGCGGGGATTTGTGCTGTATTGCATATGGGTATTTTAGGGGCTGTTGCTAGATATTTTTGTCAATATTATTTGTTGCACCAAATCCATCTGATACAGCAAGCTGTCGAAGCTGTCATGGATTCCAGAGAAGCCTGTGTGCCTCGCCCAATCAAGTAATGAAGAACAGCTAGCTCATTTGCACACCATCTCACAGCCAATCAAGGGCTGCTCTGCTTCCCATATAATTTGTGTTCAGTCTAGCCTAGAGAACAGAAGAGAGGAGAGAGGAGGAGAGTAGAGAGGAGGAGAACAGAAGAGATAGGAGGAGGAGGAGGAGGAGAGGGGAGAAGAGAAGAGATAGGAGGAGGAGAGAGGAGAGGAGAGGAGAAGAGAGGAGGAGGAGAGAGGAGGAGAGTAGAGAGGAGGAGAACAGAAGAGATAGGAGGAGGAGAGAGGAGAAGAGAAGAGAGGAGAGGAGAGGAGAGGAGAAGAGAAGAGAGGAGAGGAGAGGAGAGGAGAGGAGAGGAGAGGAGAGGAGAGAGAAGCTGTTCTGTTTGGAATTAAATCCATTTTGCCATTTCTTGCATACAGTAGTTGCAGAGTGAAGGCTTTCCTCGGTCTCAGTGCAATCAAGGTGCATCAGCTATCCCGCTTGCCTCTGTGTATTTCTGAATTAACGAGCAGTCAAAGATGGAGTGACAGAAACCATTAAACACACTGAATGCTTTGTCTGTACCAATATGAGGAGAGCACCTGGAGATAGAATGGGTAGAGTGCCATATTGCCACATGCAGATAAGTGCCCTCTGTCTTGCTATGATGTAATGTCCTCTCTCCCTCCATGCGGAGAGATGGACCACACTTTAATATGATATATGATAGTATGATACTTTAATGTATCATACTTTATTGAGAGTATTTTTTTGGTAGTATTTATTTTAATCTACCTTTACTGTTTCCGTTGATGCACTTGATTGCATTAACAGTGCATTTTTGCACATCGTTGTCAGTGCATTGTAGGAGAAATGTCCTCCTTCTTCTGCTCAAACTTGTTCATTCCTGTAGATATTGCAGCTATTATGTTTATTGATTTGATGTTGTCTAATGTTGTTTTTTTTGTTTTCTTTGTTAATTGTGTCTTGATACCTCTGCAAATCTAATTTCCTTCGGGATATAATAAACTGAACTGAACTGAACTTCCTGTGTAGGCCTTGCTATGATGTGATGTCCTCTCTCCCTCCATGCGGAGAGATGGACCACACTTCCTGTAGGCCTTGCTATGATGTGATGTCCTCTCTCCCTCCATGCGGAGAGATGGACCACACTTCCTGTAGGCCTTGCTATGATGTGATGTCCTCTCTCCCTCCATGCGGAGAGATGGACCACACTTCATGTAGGCCTTGGTATGATGTAATGTCCTCTCTCCCTCCATGCGGAGAGATGGACCACACTTCCTGTAGGCCTTGCTATGATGTGATGTCCTCTCTCCCTCCATGCGGAGAGATGGACCACACTTCATGTAGGCCTTGGTATAATGTAATGTCCTCTCTCCCTCCATGCGGAGAGATGGACCACACTTCCTGTAGGCCTTGCTATGATGTGATGTCCTCTCTGCCTCCATGCGGAGAGATGGACCACACTTCCTGTAGGCCTTGGTATGATGTAATGTCATCTCTGCCTCCATGCGGAGAGATGGACCACACTTCCTGTAGGCCTTGGTATGATGTAATGTCCTCTCTCCCTCCATGCGGAGAGATGGACCACACCTCCTGTAGGCCTTGGTATGATGTGATGTCCTCTCTCCCTCCATGCGGAGAGATGGACCACTCTTCCTGTAGGCCTTGGTATGATGTAATGTCCTCTCTGCCTCCATGCGGAGATGGACCACACCTCCTGTAGGCCTTGGTATGATGTAATGTCATCTCTGCCTCCATGCGGAGAGATGGACCACACTTCCTGTAGGCCTTGGTATGATGTAATGTCCTCTCTCCCTCCATGTGGAGAGATGGACCACACCTCCTGTAGGCCTTGGTATGATGTGATGTCCTCTCTGCCTCCATGCGGAGAGATGGACCACACTTCCTGTAGGCCTTGCTATGATGTGATGTCCTCTCTGCCTCCATGCGGAGAGATGGACCACACCTCCTGTAGGCCTTGGTATGATGTGATGTCCTCTCTCCCTCCATGCGGAGAGATGGACCACACTTCCTATGTAATTCCCTCTATCCCTCCATGCGGAGAGATGGACCACACTTCCTGTAGGCCTTGGTATGATGTAATGTCCTCTCTCCCTCCATGCGGAGAGATGGACCACTCTTCCTGTAGGCCTTGGTATGATGTAATGTCCTCTCTCCCTCCATGCGGAGAGATGGACCACTCTTCCTGTAGGCCTTGGTATAATGTAATGTCCTCTCTCCCTCCATGCGGAGAGATGGACCACACTTCCTATGTAATTCCCTCTCTCCCTCCATGCGGAGAGATGGACCACACTTCCTGTAGGCCTTGGTATGATGTAATGTCCTCTCTCCCTCCATGCAGAGAGATGGACCACTCTTCCTGTAGGCCTTGGTATGATGTAATGTCCTATCTCCCTCCATGCGGAGAGATGGACCACTCTTCCTGTAGGCCTTGGTATAATGTAATGTCCTCTCTCCCTCCATGCGGAGAGATGGACCACACTTCCTATGTAATTCCCTCTCTCCCTCCATGCGGAGAGATGGACCACACTTCCTGTAGGCCTTGGTATGATGTAATGTCCTCCCTCCCTCCATGCGGAGAGATGGACCACTCTTCCTGTAGGCCTTGGTATGATGTAATGTCCTTTCTCCCTCCATGCGGAGAGATGGACCACTCTTCCTGTAGGCCTTGGTATAATGTAATGTCCTCTCTGCCTCCATGCGGAGAGATGGACCACACTTCCTGTAGGCCTTGGTATAATGTAATGTCCTCTCTGCCTCCATGCGGAGAGATGGACCACACTTCCTGTAGCCCTTGGTATGATGTAATGTCCTCTCTCCCTCCATGCGGAGAGATGGACCACTCTTCCTGTAGGCCTTGGTATAATGTAATGTCCTCTCTGCCTCCATGCGGAGAGATGGACCCCTCTTCCTGTAGGCCTTGGTATGATGTAATGTCCTCTCTCCCTCCATGCGGAGAGATGGACCACTCTTCCTGTAGGCCTTGGTATAATGTAATGTCCTCTCTCCCTCCATGCGGAGAGATGGACCACTCTTCCTGTAGGCCTTGGTATAATGTAATGTCCTCTCTGCCTCCATGCGGAGAGATGGACCACTCTTCCTGTAGGCCTTGGTATGATGTAATGCCTGTGGCAATAAAGCCAGACACTGGACACTCGCTGGCTGCACCTCAGGCTTCTGAACATAAGTTCCCTCTAAGAATAGAAAAGAATACAGTGTGTGTGTGTGTGTGTGTGTGTGTGTGTGTGTGTGTGTTTGTGTGTGTGTGTGTGTGTGTGTGTGTGTGTGTGTGTGTGTGTGTGTGTGTGTGTGTGTGTGTGTGTGTGTGTGTTTGTGTGTGTGTGTGTGTGTGTGTGTGTGTGTGTGTGTGTGTGTGTGTGTGTGTGTGTGTGTGTGTGTGTGTGTGTGTGTGTGTGTGTGTGTGTGTGTGTGCGTGTGTAAACAGTGAGACAAGGCAGACATAGAGAGCATAATAAAGTGGCAGGGAGGTTGGTAAGTTTAAAGTTGCAGGATTTCACTTCCTTCTTGAGAGCGGGTGCAACACTGAGAATTTTACATCAAAAAAGCAACTTTGAGGTAAGAAAGTAAAATGTCTGATAAATATTTTGTAGAGCACCAAGCACAGTTGCAGTTAGCATCCCCCCCTTTTTAAAAGCATTCCCCAAAATATAATACATTCTATACGTGTCACACAAAACTGCTTTGATCAATGAAGTTGTAGCTCAAATATTTTCCAGGAAAAAGTGTGTTTTTGGTCACAAAGATTGGCCACCAACATATTGCAAGACTAACCCCTGGCGAGCAAGCGTCACTCAGGAGTTGAGAGAGTGTCACTTTGTTAAACTTCACAAATTCCCCACTTGTTAAGTGCTTTTGTGCAACAGCACACCGCACTTTAACAGTGCAAATCATAAGCAGGAGTACAGGGGCACAGATGGTGAGATCATGGGGATGGATGGGACACGGTAGTTCACACAGCTCCGTGAAAGATCTTCTCCACTCGGCATCACTGAGCTCCCTCAGGACCACCCACTCCCACCAATCCCCACAAAACGGCAGGTCGCAACAACAACTGCATGTGTCATCTCTGTTTTTGCCAACAGGTTCGCCAAATGTAGCTCGGCTGAACCACTGCATTTGTGTCATTGCAGTAGAGATAGGCTAATTATTAGATAGTGGCAAGAACACCATTAGCATTAACATTAATAATGTTGCTAATACAATTGGGCGCGGCCCACAATCGCTCAACAGAGCGAACTGAGCAGGCGAGTCCACGAAGCGGGCGAGCTACATCTGCGTCATGTTTGAAAACCTGTGGACTATCTCTCCTCCATGGCACATGGTGGGAAACCTGCAGGCTCTCTCTCCTCCGTGGCACACGGTTGCCTGTCGCTACCCTACAGCCTCAAATGATGATGTTGAATAGCCCTTGGATTGGCTTGGCTACGTCCCACAGGCCCATAAAAATATGGAATGTCGATTCATTTTGGCTTGCCTAGTTGCAGCTGTGGAGAGTGGACCAAGTGTCTCCATCTCTCTTTCCCTCCCAACACACTTTGAGACAGTCTAACAGCACCACTGGCCAACACCATCATTATGGCTAAACACTATAAACCCAGAAGTCTTTTTACATCTCCGTGGGCTTTTTATGCTACTCTCAACAATGAAACCAATTTGACACATACTACTACTAATTTGACAAGGAAAAACCTACACCAAGATTCATACAAAAAATTGCCGTTGCATGCCGGCAAGGAGAAAGCCATTTTGCGAGGATGGTAGCTGCCTATGCAACTTGCTTTTTCTATGTGCTATGTGCAAGTGCTTTTTCCACATCTAATATGCTAGACACTTGGACAAGCCCATTACCCCCGAAATATTCCAAAGACAAAAACAAGTATCCTATGAGGCACTGCCACCGACATTCTGAATGTACTGCCAAAAAACTTTGAGTTAAGCGCCGATATATCTGAATGGGAATAGATGTCCTGCTTATATCGGACATATTTTAAGAACTAACATACTTGTTTTAGCCAACTCTGAAATTGCAGCCACAATGACAATAAAACCAGTGTCATTAAGTTGCAGGATTGAGTTATGAATACCAAGCAGCACTCAGAAACGGCTACTCAAGTAGCATAGCCAAAGTTGAAGTCAGGTGGGCCAAACTATTTATCTGGGCCTTCACTGACAAACGGGCAGATTTGTAGCGGCAATAGGGACAGCCATTATTCTTCCCTCATTCTCCAGTTAACATGATGTATTGCAGAGGCAAGGGCCAGTAACTGAGCCCTGTGTGCTTCATTAACAAGGATGAAACATGGATTTTTACTTTATTTCTCTGAGTGAAGCACAGGAAAGATGGCACTCCTGGAATCATGGAATTTGTGAGTAGGTCGACTCCAGATGCACTTTATAGGAACGTCTAACGCCCAAACTAAAATTCTGTCATTATCTATTAAGCTCCGTTGAAGTTTGTAGGACCATGAAACGCACAGCATGTTAGCCTCTGTTGGTTCATCTCAGTCTTCTCGCAAACTACTGAAATGAATGAACAGAGCCGTCTATTTTACAGCTCCAAAAACAGCATCAAATGCTCATCGGTTTGTGCGGGGGCAATCTAGGATTTTGGTAGCCAAACAGATGCACTGTGGGTCCAAAAGTCCAATATTGACATCATCATCTCCCCTATTTCCTCCCTTCACAATGCTTTGTCCTAGACGCCAACAGACATCCACAAGCAGATCAAATGAGGAACATCTAGGAGATATAATGAGGTAAATAATGGACAAAATGGACCCACTGTGCAATCATGTGGCTACAAGCTCCTGGATGATGGTGCACATGCTGTTTGATGGTCATTTGATGCCTTCACAGAGCTGTGAGGGACCATGACCGTGTTAGCTTCACTAGCGTGCAGGAAATGCTGTGCTGGAACTGCGGGGGCTAATTCACAGTGCGGCTGGGGGTCCTATATGGATTTCAATCAATGCACTTTCGATTGACATGGGGGTGCATTTATTGAATTTATTGAATTTATTGAATTTATTGAATTTATTGAATTTTATAAGTTGTATGTTGACTCCAGATTTTCTCATCAACATCAAAAAGGCCACATCATTGGAGACCTGCTAGTTTCGGGATTCATTTTACGATTTTAATGATCAATTTAAAGGCATGAACGGGTCTAGTGCCAAGCTATTTCACAGACCTCGTCGTAACCCAATAATATGAGCCAGAACGCTGCCCGAGCTCAAAATCTACAAATCTAGGCTCCAAACGTATTCTCCCAATCATATGACTGTGATTGAAGGTGTCAGCAGCATCTAATAGTTGTCGTGCAAACATAGCTAGTCATGAACTGCTGAGCGGGCTGTTTCAGGCCAGCGGTATCAGTAGCATAGACAAAAAAATGACTGAAAGTGTCAGCATCTACAGGGTAGATGTATCTAATAATATAGTGGCTGCTCTATCCCGGTTTCTAAACCGCAGTCCCTGGAGGTTGTGAGTTGCTATGTGTTGTGAGGGACTTGTGTCTGTGTTGGTTCCTCCGTACTGGCCTTCTTTCTCTCTTCCCTCCTCAGTTCTTTATTTGCATCTGCCCTCAGAAGCTTTCTGCCCTTTTCCTACAAAGAATACGTTTTGGGATAGTTTTCCCTTGCGATCATCTAGGGGACCCTGGCATGCCGAGACCTGCCGGTCAGGACGCGCCGTGCGCGGCCGCACGGCTCGGCCATGCTGTTCCGCAGGCCGACAGGGAGCCCGGGATGACGAATGAAGGGTTAAGGCTGAGGTTAGGTTAGGCTAGGCTGTAGATTAGCTAGATTATTGTGTTGCTAGGTAGTTCAGGTTAAGGTTAGATTAGATTGGAATAGAGTAGTATACACAAATCCACCGGCCAATTTGTGTAGGCCGCCATCTAGTGGGGCCACCATTACTGCGGGGGTAGGTCCCCGCAGCTAGACTGTGCTGCTGCCTGCTGCAGACTGCATTAACGCTATGCCAAATGAATAACAGCGTTATGAGCTGGATTGATGACGTGAGACAGTGGCCCCAAGTTACTGATGAAGGTACGACCTTATTATAGATGGGGATAGTAATTATTCAAATTTTAAATAGCGGAAGAAATACCACTTAACGAGCCACATTTCAAGTGCTATTGTGTAAACATGCTAATGTTAACGTTACTGTAAGTAGCTTAGCTAGCATAAACAATCAAGTTGCATGTCATCATTGCACACCAATTACATTAGTAAAAATTAAAACACTACGAATTTGTGTTTTTTATAGGCATTCAAGAGTATTTTATTAATCGCCTGGCTTGTGATGAACAACAGAATGCCAACTACAGGTCTCTCATAGAGGTTCAAAATGACCTGAGCTCGGGATGGATTGGCAAAATATTGCACACTCTACCAGATGATGAACGCATCATTCTGAAAGGACCTGTCCGATATTCACAGTCCATCAACAACCATCATAATGTTGACATAACCCATGTCATAATCACTGTTAGCTTAGGCTAGGCAGCTGCATGCTACTCATTATGAGGTGAAATAACGTTAGCGATTTACGACTGTTAACCAAAACCTACCGTGCTGTTGTTATTGGGAACAAAGTCCTTTCTGTTAATATTCTTGTTCCACCTCTTTTTACTAATGTAATTGGTGTGCAATGATGACATGCAACTTGATTGTTTATGCTAGCTAGCTAGTTACAGTAACGTTAACATTAGCATGTTTACACAAACCTACGCCCGCAGTAATGGTGGCCCCACTAGATGGCGGCCTACACAAAGTGGCCGGTGGATTCGTGTATTGGATAGGGCTGGTTAGGCTGTAGAATAGCTAGATCCTTTGTTTGCTAGGTAGTTCAGGTGCAGGATAGAGTAGTTAGAGCGTCTTGTCTTCTTGTTCAGTTCACTCTCTTCCACCCCCTTCTCTTCTCTTCTCTGCTTATCATGCCTCCGCCCAGCGATAACCGTGGCCTTATGGTCTCAGGTTGTCCGTCCGTCCGTCCGTCCGTCCATCCACGTGGTGACGGAAAGGGGTGGGGCTAGGGGAAAGGGGCCGTATCTAGGGATAGGAAGGTCATAGAGAGTCGGGGTTCGAGGGGTGGGTAGGGGGAGTGGTTGGGGGGGGGGGGGGGGGGGGTGTGGGTGGTTTTGGGGTAGGGGTAGGACCATTTATGTTGAAAATGATTTGCCGTGTTGTTGAGGTACTCCCAAATATTGCCTAAAGTGCCATAACCCTGAATGGCCACACACCTGCGCTGTGGGGTTCAAGGTATTTGTGCTTGTTTGAGTCTGGACAGACATGGATGTAGACTGCTCACTTGTTAGCTGAGGCAAACATCCGCGATACGGTCACGATTAGCTAGATTTAGCTAGACACATTCTCTGTAAAGTCCCCTGAGACTTGCTTGTGAATTAGGGCTATACAAATGAACTTAAGTTGTCCAGGTCCCTATTGGCTGTTACAAAACCCAGATTAAAAACAAGAGGTGATCTGACTTTTGCCATCAAAGCTCCCAGACTTTGGAATGGCATGCCCTTGGGGAAAAGTCTGCTCCACCTTTTAAATTGCTTATTAAAAGTTCTTCTTATAGACTTGCTTTTATCTAATCATTCTTCAGTGGCCTGCCCTTTTAAGGTTTATTTCCCTGCTGCTGACCTTGATTTCATTACTTTTGCTGTTATTGTTTGCAACTACATTGTATGTTTTGAACAGCGCTATATAAGCAGTATTATTAAAGTATTATGTATGATGTATTTCCTACAGATTGTGTAGGACAGTGGCACTCTCTCATCAGCCACTTACTGTAGGATCAGTGTGTGTTGCTGCATCTGTCTGTTGAACCCACACTGCCACAGAGGTTGTGCCATTGAGTGTGTTATACATTAGTGCCCCTCTAAAGTAGAACAGCTCCCCAGCGCCAGGCCATGTCAACATGAAATATTCTGCATGCTTAATGTGCTCCTGTTTTCTCTTGTCAGCTGCTGTAAAAAATAATATTAATTTTGTTAATGAGATGTCTGCGTAGGCATACGCGTAAAAACAAAAGGGTACAAATTGCTGTTTGTGATGTTGTTAACTAGAGGATTAGCTTACTGCTAAGTCTAGTGGGAGGCAAACCAACAATCTGAAAATTGCGCGGTGAGAATCGGAATGCAATTAGAAAATACAAAATGCGATGCTTTGTGAGAATTAAATTATCCCAACAGATACAATGAGCAATATATTGTTTCAACACAAATACGCAGCAATGAGGAGAGCCAAGGATGGACTTGTGATGTTCTGCTGAGTGAATAATATGTATATTTTCCACACACATGCACGCATGCACGCGTACGCGTACTTACGCGTGCGCATACACACACACACACGCACGCACGCACACACACACACACACACACACACACACACACACACACACACACACACACACACAGAGTGCAAGTAAGTGAAGCAGGAGACAGAAGGGTAAAATAGTGTAGAGATTCTGAGGAGGAAGGTGTGAAACTATAAAACTGAGTTAAAAAGAAAAGCTTGATCTCAAAGAAGAAAAAAGCTAAGGGGCTGTGTTAAATCCAGATTGACTTTCACCGCAGCTTTACTTGAGATGCTATTTAAAACCTGAGTCGACTTGTAATTTGCTCAGCAGGTGCCTTGATTGGAAGATATACTTGTGAGGTACCAATATTTAAACTTGAGCTCTCAGACGTTGTTGTTTTCAGCTCACACTTCTTTCTTTTCATTAAGGTGTTGGGAATGTCGCAGAAAAAGTCAGAACTTTAGAATAAGACCCGTCTGTGGGTTTATAGGACCAACGAACTGCTGCACTGCATATAACATGTCATGCTCTTTCACATGGATCAGGTGCCAGAGAAAGGTGAACGAGGTATGTTCTGTTGTCTGATAGCAAATTCAACTCAATGACTCAATGACACGGATATTCTGTCAAATAAACACACATCCAAAATAAAAGCTAAAAGACACAAATTCAATGAGTTGACAAATCTGGAAGGAAAAATAGGGGGGGGGGAATTTGATCCATATTTACAGTATAAATGGACCATTTGAAACTGTACAATGTGACTGTTTGTGGATGATGATCCCCGACTTGCCCCTAAAGAAACATGCCCTCACATGGCATTGCAAAGAAAACAGCTGGGCAGTTATGCTAATAACAGACAGAGGCGTCCCAACGGTGTCACCTTAAATCCCTTAAAGTCACCCTAACACATTTGTCCCATGTCCTCGAAATGTAAACAAGCATGCAATTTGTGATCAACTGTGACCTATTTGACTCTGTGAAACATGCACAAACGTAACTCTTTTCTTAAACCCCCATACCAGAACCTGGGAGCCTGCATGCATCTGCTGCCCTACCAAGTGAGCTAGAGCAGCAGTGTGGCTGCCTGAGAAACTACAGTACTGCACTGTATCTCTATATGTGCAGTGTACTGCACTGTATCTCTGTGTGCAGTGTACTGCACCGTATCTCCATGTGTGCAGTGTACTGCACTGTATCTCTGTGTGCAGTG
The DNA here is from genome assembly GCF_964638095.1 of Poromitra crassiceps. Classification (NCBI taxonomy): domain Eukaryota; kingdom Metazoa; phylum Chordata; class Actinopteri; order Beryciformes; family Melamphaidae; genus Poromitra; species Poromitra crassiceps. Next base: position 44,913,754 of record NC_139626.1, on the reverse strand, counting down.
TACTGCACCATATCTCTATGTGTGCAGTGTACTGCACTGTATCTACTGTAGCTCTGTGTGTGCAGTGTACTGCACCATATCTCTATGTGTGCAGTGTACTGCACCGTATCTATTGTATCTATGTGTGTGCAGTGTACAGCACTGTATCTGTATGTACAGTGTACAGCACTGTATCTGTGTGTGCAGTGTACAGCACTGCAATGCATCTCTGCATGTGCAGTGTACAGTGCTGCAATGCATCTCTGCATGTGCAGTGTACAGTGCTGCACTGTATCTCTGTATGTGCAGTGTACAGTGCTGTATCTCTGTATGTGCAGTGTACAGTGCTGTATCTCTGTATGTGCAGTGTACAGTGCTGTATTTCTGTATGTGCAGTGTACAGTGCTGTAACTCTGTATGTGCAGTGTACAGTGCTGTATCTCTGTATGTGCAGTGTACAGTGCTGTATCTCTGTATGTGCAGTGTACAGTGCTGTATCTCTGTATGTGCAGTGTACAGTGCTGTATCTCTGTATGTGCAGTGTACAGTGCTGTATCTCTGTATGTGCAGTATGTGCAGTGTACAGTGCTGCACTGTATCTCTGCATGTGCAGTGGGGCTTTTACACTCTTTGGGACAGAGGGACTGACCCTACCGCCCGACCAAAACGAGTGATTTATGGCGGCAGCTAAAATGAAGTCGCTGTTGAGCGACTGCAAAGGCGTGATACAGCTTAGCCATGCAAATGTTGACAATGCTCATTATGATAATTCAATCTTTCAAAGCTGAGAAGGCCATGGCATCTCTCCAGGCCGGCCGGATTCATCAAGACCCTTCAAGCCCCGCTCTTCACATTCCCATTGGACAGTGAGCACCGTAGGCATGGTAAACATGTGACCTCACATGTGACAACAAACATGACAACAAGCTTCATGCCAATCCCTCAGTAATGCTGTTTGAACTACTGAGAGAGGCACACACACAAACACACACACACAGTCACACACGCACGCATGCACGCACGCACGCACGCACGCACGCACACACACACACACACACACACACACACACACACACACACACACACACACACACACACACACACACACACATCTACACAGAGAGAGAGAGAGAGAGAGAGAGAGAGAGAGAGAGAGAGGGAGAAACTCTCGGGACTGATATGCATACTAATTAGTTTATGCTAATATAATTTATTATTATTTTATTCTGGGACTCTGCAGAGTAGCTTTGCATGATTCACAGTTCAACAAACTCTTTGTTTATCTTGTACTGCCCCCTTGATGCAGCCCCTCAGTGCATCGTCTGTCTGAAACGCTCCGTTTGACTCTTTACTGACAGCAGAAACTACTGTGGAAAAGAGTGGAACTGTGGGTCAACTAGCGTTAATATCTCAAAAACGACACATCACATCCCTTATATTTTGACGTGTGAGTGAGAGCAGAAGTAGCTGAAGAGTTTGATGGGTATTCGTGTTAAAGTTGTGTGAACTGTCACAGTTTTAAAATGTGTGAATTTAGTCCAAAAGTACAGCCTGTAAAAGTCTGGTAGAGTGAATTGAGAAATCACACGCTCAAGGCTGGTTCCATTGGGTCCCATTGGTTGGGTATGGTTTGAACAGTGCAAGGGGCTGAAGCAATGTGCAATCAGGCAATCAGGGTCTATCTGACCTCACCTAGAACCCGTGTTCTCGTTCAAATCTCGTAACCTCACATTCAGAGCAGTCGAAATCCCACAATTTATTTCTGATGGGGCTAACTTTCACATATGTTTACATCATTATTAGAAACATGGCCACATTTAATATGAACATCCAACATTGTAACAGGATATATACAGTATGACACAAAATATGGAAAAGCATAATAGATCCCCTTTAGGCTTCATGCAGTTTATTTGTCAAGATAAACAATAGGCTACTTGATTTTTGTTTTGTCAAATCTATTGGTGAAAACAGAACTGATACAGTTCAATTCACAGTTTCTGACAGTGTATCACCACTGTCTTGTACAGGCCCGCCGCACCCCATTACGCAGAGTACGCAGACTGCGTAGGGCATCATGTGACTGAGGGCACCAAAAAAAAAAATATATATATATATATATATATATATTTTTTTTTGTGTCCTCAGTCAGGCCACTCACTGAACAGCAGGCCAGGCGCCGCCTACTGGTTTACTAGTGTTTTTATTACTTTATTCAGGGTTAAAGTGGGTGCATCTCATTGTAAAGACTCGGCCCAAATTGGGCTTCAAACGGCCCAAATCTGTCTTCAACCGGCCCAAATCTGGCTTCAACTGGCCCAAATCGGGCTTCAAACGACCCAAATCGGGCTTCAAACGGCCCAAATCTGGCTTCAAACAGCCCAAATCTGGCTTCAAACAGCCCAAATTTTTCGCCGCCGCCCTTCGGACACCGGCACGCACGTCGGCCTGGCCTCCTTGGTATCTAATGCCCGGCCTGAATTATGATTCCAGTCCGCCCCTGCTTGCATGTACAGTTTAACAATCGCTTGTTTGCTGACATGTACAGTAATTCTAACAATTGTTTGTTTGCCACATGTAATGTAATGTGAGATACACTAGTATCCTTCATAATTAATGAATTTGCAGTCTTTCGTTTGACAGTTATTGAAAGTTTTGCGGGGGGGGGGGGGGGGCACCACAAAACAATTACGCTTAGGGCACCCAAATGGCCAGCAGCAGCCCTGGTCTTGTAAATATGAATACAATGAATGAATATGTAGTTTCTAGAGCTCCAGGGAAAAGCTGTCACATCACATGGCAGATTAGCACATAATCTTAGCGGGGAACTTCAAACCAGTCAGATTAAGGTAAAGAGGATGGAACAACGTAGTTGGGATCATTTTAAGGACATTGATTGGTTGAGGTTAGGGTTAAGTTTAAAGCCCCTGGAAACCCCAAATAAATATGCATTTTGAGTTCATCATACCACAGGATCCTATGTTAATAAGCCACCAACAAAATACCCTAAATTACATAGTTCGAAGGTTTTTGTGGATTTCGGTTTCCAGTCGGTTTCCAGTCCTTTAAGTAACAGGTTGTAGAAAAGGCCCTCTCATACCAACTGATGAGACCATAAACATTGGGACATCTGCGAGCCGGATTTGAACCAGTGACCTAAGGATCTGATGTCATGTACTGGACCACCGCCATCGATGATGTCACTCAACTGTGATGTCACTCGAGCAGCTGTGATGTCATCGGTGATGTCACTTGAGCAACTGTGACATCGTCGATGATGTCACTCGAGCACCTGTGAGGTCATCGATGATGCCATAAGTGATGTCATAGATGCCAGGATACAAAGGGCTGTTATCAGACTGTTTGCACTGTGGTTATTAGCCTGTTAAGTAATCAGATCAGCAGCCTTACGACCAGCCAGTTTGCCTAAATAAAACCTTAAAGGGATACGCTGACTTTTTGGGAGTTTCGCCCATTTGCCATATCGCCCACACATAACCAAGATACACAATGCCTTTACTGGCACTCTCCATACAGTATACAGTGAGCTACCTTCGCCCAGTCAGTTAGTATTGGAGGAAACGGTACAGCCATTCAAAGTAACCAAAAACACATTTCTAACAGCGCCAAAAAGCTCTATACATGTTGTGACTGGGGTACTCACCACGAGACGAAATATGAATCTAAAAGAAACTGAGAAACACTCTTTTTTTAAGGTAAATATAGTTTAGCCGGAACTACTTGGTAAACATGGCCGCCAGGCGCACAGCGCATGCGCTGTAGGCAAACAAGGAAGTAACTTCGGTGTGTGGATTACGACGACAATGACGTTTCACGTAATCATCGGTTATTATTTCATCGCGTGGTGAGGTATTAACCCTAACATAGATATATGTCTTTGATGGTGGGAGGAACCCAGAGCACCTGGAGGAAACCCACACGGACACGGGGAGAACATGCAAACTCCACACAGAAAGGACCCGGGATGGACTGAGCTACCGTGCCGTCATGAAATAAAATGCAGAGATGACGAAGGTGGGAACTGATCTCTGTATCTTCAGATCCCCGTCAGAAAGCCAACAATGTTGTGCTTATCATATCAATAGCTGTTTCATTAATGACATCCCTACGACTCTGACACCCTGACCCTCCTACAAGAACATCCATATCCACACATCTAAAGTGGAAAGAAGGAAACGAGCAGCATACATAAGCTGAGACATACAGGGGAGTTAATGAGACTCGGGCTTTGAGTCTTCTCAGCAGGGAGTTAATGAGACTCGGGCTTTGAGTCTTCTCAGCAGATATACAGGGGAGTTAATGAGACTCTGGCTTTGACTCTTCTCAGCAGATATACAGGGGAGTTAATGAGACTCTGGCTTTGACTCTTCTCAGCAGATATACAGGGGAGTTAATGAGACTCGGGCTTTGAGTCTTCTCAGCAGACATACAGGGGAGTTAATGAGACTCAGGCTTTGAGTCTTCTCAGCAGACATACAGGGGAGTTAATGAGACTCAGGCTTTGAGTCTTCTCAGCAGACATACAGGGGAGTTAATGAGACTCAGGCTTTGAGTCTTCTCAGCAGATATACAGGGGAGTTTCAGCAGACATACAGGGGAGTTAATGAGACTCGGGCTTTGAGTCTTCTCAGCAGATATACAGGGGAGTTAATGAGACTCTGGCTTTGAGTCTTCTCACAGACATAAAGGGGAGTTAATGAGACTCGCTCGGGCTTTGAGTCTTCTCAGCAGATATACAGGGGAGTTTCAGCAGACATACAGGGGAGTTAATGAGACTCAGGCTTTGAGTCTTCTCAGCAGACATACAGGGGAGTTAATGAGACTCAGGCTTTGAGTCTTCTCAGCAGATATACAGGGGAGTTAATGAGACTCGGGCTTTGAGTCTTCTCAGCAGATATACAGGGGAGTTAATGAGACTCTGGCTTTGAGTCTTCTCACAGACATAAAGGGGAGTTAATGAGACTCGCTCGGGCTTTGAGTCTTCTCAGCAGATATACAGGGGAGTTTCAGCAGACATACAGGGGAGTTAATGAGACTCAGGCTTTGAGTCTTCTCAGCAGACATACAGGGGAGTTAATGAGACTCAGGCTTTGACTCTTCTCAGCAGATATACAGGGGAGTTAATGAGACTCGGGCTTTGAGTCTTCTCAGCAGACATACAGGGGAGTTAATGAGACTCAGGCTTTGAGTCTTCTCAGCAGACATACAGGGGAGTTAATGAGACTCAGGCTTTGAGTCTTCTCAGCAGACATACAGGGGAGTTAATGAGACTCAGGCTTTGAGTCTTCTCAGCAGATATACAGGGGAGTTAATGAGACTCAGGCTTTGAGTCTTCTCAGCAGACATACAGGGGAGTTAATGAGACTCAGGCTTTGAGTCTTCTCAGCAGATATACAGGGGAGTTAATGAGACTCAGGCTTTGAGTCTTCTCAGCAGACATACAGGGGAGTTAATGAAACTCGGGCTTTGAGTCTTCTGAGCAGAATTTTCCAAATAGTCACGTGTGGAAGAAGCTGGAGGAGCCGGCTGGGGACGTTTAACGTTGATTAATTACCCGAGTCTCTGACTCACCTTCCTGCAAATTTGATCCCATTCCTTTGTCTGCCTTGTTGTGCCAAGGTGAGAAAGCTGGCACAGGAACCGGCTATATAACATTCATAAATTTCCCCCTTTTTTCAAGCTCATCTTATTTTTATGTGGAACAAAGAGCAATTCTCCTCAGGGCAATCCTATCAAGATATATAGCAAGAAAAAGAGTTTGACCACTCGGAAAGTGCAGGAGAGCTACTGTAGGCAGATGAGGGCAGAATAGATTTGTATGCTCTGAAAACTTCCTCCTTGGCTCAGGTCCCTGAAGGCTGTCTGCAGTCGGGGTGTCTTAACACCTTGATTGCCAGCGACGAGTGTACTCGTCAAACACAATCCAGCTGTTAACTGCCAGCGACGAGTGTACTCGTCAAAAAAAATCGATTTTTTTTTTTTGACGGTAGGTTGTGCATCTAAGCCTTTTACATCTCTTATATAGGTATTGGACGTGTACAACGTGTACAACCCATTCCACCGACCCACTAAGTGGCGACAAGGAAGGAGGAAGGCAAGCAAAAAGCAGTGTGACTGAAGCCATTCTCATGAAGGTGGATTGGCGAAGGCGCTTTCATTTTCGCGCTGATTGCTGGCGATACGGGATTGCAAATTTACATAATACATTACAGGTGGAACACACTTTGAAACACGCAGCATAAAATGACCAGAATCGCAAAAGCTTCTCTCAACCAAAACTCCAAGAAGCAAGCGAGTCCATGCCGACTTCCTCAAACAGCAGCCGTGCAGATCGACAGGCACAGGACAGCAGCAAAAGCACTGAGACTGTGACGGCCGCTGCAGGCAAGAAGAGGGAGGAGTTGAAGCAACTCTGCCTCTCGCTCTCTCCCTCTCTCTCTCTCTCTCTCTCTCTCTCGCTCTCTCTCTCTCCCTCCCTCCCTCTCTCTCTCTCTCTCTCTCTCTCCCTCTCCCCCTCTCACTAGGATTAAACCTAGTGCGTCTCCCTCCCGAGAGGGAGGGAGAGAGAGAGAGAGGGAGGGAGAGCGAGAGGGAGGGAGAGAGAGAGAGAGAGAGAGAGAGAGGGAGGGAGAGCGAGGGGGAGAGAGAGAGAGAGAGAGAGAGAGCGAGAGGGGGAGGGAGAGAGAGAGAGAGAGAGAGCCAAAAATGAATGGTTAAAGTGACAGTTCTATCGAATTTCACAAAAAGCTGTTTATCTCTGAATATTCTTTCTGACGCTAAAACCATGCTGTATTCAACTGCTAATGCTTACATAACTACTAACTCTACAAACTAACTCTTTTAGACAGAGAAAGTACACATTCTATTAGTACTTTTGAGATATTGTATGTTCACAAACTCCAAGCAGAAAATAATTCTCGGCTCCTGTAAAATGAGCCACAATCCTCAAAAAACGGCTTGGCAGAAGCTACCTACAGCAAGAAAAAAACGGCTGGCAGTCAATGTGTTAACCAAACGGGGGACCTAAATTTCTCTTTGTGATGTTATTTATAGTCAGCGCTGTGTGTATTTTTAACAACAGATCATCTCCAGAGCACCATGTCTTTATAATGTTATGGTAAGAGCTGTGTCTATTTTTAACAACGCTTCATCTCCAGAGCAACATGCACTTCAGAAAACGCTGCCTTCGATGCCTTGTAAATAAGTCAAGGAAAATGCTCTCTAATTAAACAGGAAGTGGCTCTCGTGCAATACGCTTGATTCATTTCTTTATCCCTGAGACATTTAGGGAGGAAATGTGCCTCGAAGTTAAAAGCCCTTTACAGGAAATGTGTTTTGAAAACTGTGAAAACACAGACGGCCACTTGAAGTGCAACAAAAAGTCAACATCCCCCTCGGGCCGCGCTTTGCAAAGCGCTCAGCTTTTAAGTTCGTATTTAATTATAGGTTTGTGCAAAAAAAGATGGTCACAGCGGGAATCAGAATTAACCAGTCTTTTTTAGAGAAGAGACAATACTGGATACCGCAAGTTCTGCTTAAATCTCCCACCTACACTTTCACACTTGTCCTAATTATGCATGGCATATCCGCCAATTCGCATTACAAATATAACAAGAGGTCCTGCGCTTACGAGTCACGGCAGTGAAATTATAGAAAGATGGTGCCATGCAAACTGAACTCTGTTTTGCTCGGATGTGAGAATGTCATTTTTGGAAGATGAAAGATCTGCTTTATTGTGTGGCCAAACTTCTTGGGTAACTTTCGTAGGTTTGGGGGAGAAAATAGTGGGTTGTCTTTGCTGTAACCTCTAACAGCCCTAGAGAAGCCAAAGCAGAATCCCGTAATATCACGCAGTTATAGTTGTTTGCCTTTTCACTGCATTCTTGCTCTTGCTGAGTAAAGTTGAGTTAAGGTAGGAGTTGAGGTGCTATAGCTTTTGATTTGCTGGCCATCAAAGTGAAGTTCATGTTTACCATACTGGAGGTATGGTGTTGTGCCTAGTATGCAATGCATGCATGATATCTACTGTCATCAAAACATTTCTTTAAAGACCCCCTAAAGTCATGTTTCAAGAATGTGTATAAAATACTCTACTGTGAATAATAATTTGTGTCTGATGGTTTTCCCCACAAAAAAAGGTTAAATTATCTTGTTAAAATCCTTAAAATGATTTCCCTTCCTTCTCCCTCTGTTCCCTCAGTTTCAACTGGCATGAGGGTGAGCAGATGCTGACCGAATTTTCATTTGGGGGTGAACTGCTCCTTTAATGGACCTCATGAAACGCTGAAAAGTGTAGAATAGGAGACATTTAATCAAATCAAACAAACAATTGAACATAAAGTAATAAAACAGGATAGAGACAAAGACACAAACGCTGAAGCTGTCTATTAGTAGCTGCAGGTCTAAACATCACTGTGTTGATTGAGCTAGGCTGCATGGACAAGAGAACGAGAGAGAGAGAGAGAGAGAGAGAGAGGGAGGGAGAGAGAGAGAGAGGGAGGGAGGGAGAGAGAGAGAGAGAGGGAGGGAGGGAGAGAGAGGGAGGGAGGGAGACAGAGAGAGAGGGAGGGAGGGAGAGAGGGAGAGAGAGAGAGAGAGAGAGAGGGAGGGAGAGAGAGAGGGAGGGAGGGAGAGAGAGAGAGAGGGAGGGAGAGAGAGAGAGAGAGGGAGGGAGAGAGAGAGGGAGGGAGGGAGAGAGAGAGAGGGAGGGAGGGAGAGAGAGAGAGAGAGAGAGAGAGAGAGGGAGGGAGAGAGAGAGGGAGGGAGGGAGAGAGAGAGAGAGAGAGAGAGAGGGAGGGAGACAGAGAGAGGCAGGGAGGGAGAGAGAGAGAGAGAGGGAGGGAGACAGAGAGAGGCAGGGAGGGAGAGAGAGAGAGAGAGAGAGAGAGAGGGAGGGAGACAGAGAGAGGCAGGGAGGGAGAGAGAGAGAGAGAGGGAGGGGGAGAGAGAGAGAGCAAGAGGGGGGGTAGTGTGCCCCTATTCAAGTTCAAGGTCAATGTCACAATGATGGAGCACTAAGCCTAGCTTGCATTATAAACAGGCGAGGCATGTACTCTTTAAGACAGTGTGTGGTCAATCATTGAAATTAGCCACACAGAGCTGTATAATGTATAATGTCCGAGGCCAAACTGGACACCTTTGTAGCAACTAAAAGAGCAAGGATGTGAACGCGGGAGCTTTGTGTGTGGGATGCAACACTGTATTTAAGCTCCTACCTTAGTAGCTTTCAGCCGGAGTGAAGCGGCATTTTTTTGTATCCATTTCTCTCAAGAATGAGTGTGACAGCCTCACAGCCAGAGAGATGATGCCAAACCATCGCCCTTATCTCTACCTCCCCCCTCCTCTGCTGCAGAGCACTGGCAAAGAGAGACAGAGTTTAGCTAATACTGACCTCACACAAGAGCTGAGCTCATTGAACATGTGATGAAATAACAATCTTGTAATTGTGGGAACTAACCAGAAATGGCTCTGCACACGTAACCCCGGTGCCCTGGCGAAGTTCCCACACGACACAGGCCTTCCTTCAATCATGGCCACCTGATCATCTGTCGAAACTTAATTGGCACATTCAGTCCTCAACTCTCCACTGTGATAGGCTGATGTATGGTGAGCGTTCTGGCGGAAACTGGCTGCCGTGCATCACCCAGGTGGCTGCTACGCATCTGTGGTGGATGAGTTCTCCCCCTCCCTCCCCTGATATGTGAAGCGCTTTGAGTATCTAGAAAGGCATCAATTAAATCCAATCAATTATTATATGTTTTACACATCCACATATTTTAATACATAGATGTGGATGGAAAAGAATTATGATGGACAGAGCATTAAGTATTGAACAAAAATAACAAATAAATCAATGTCTTCAGAAAACTATATGTTGAATACAATGGATGGGCTATCAAAACAATACTGTAGTATGCCAATGCACACCAGTTTGAAATAAAAAATAAAAAATAAAACTTTAAAGCTTGCCTCCTTTTTTTATGTGAGGCTGACCAATATAACAGTTTAAAGCCTGGGTTTTCAAAGTGGGAGGTGGGCCTCCCCAGGGGGGCTCCAAGCTGTTTCAGGGGAGGCTCAGTGAATGGAAGTGAAAGAAATATTACAGGTACGTTACATTCAACTGTTTTTCCCACTTTCCCAGTCAGAAACAAAAAACTGACTTAAGACAGACCTTTTTATGTATCTGGTGTATAGTCTCTTAAGTATGTCTCTGAAGTATGGGGCGGCTGTTAGCTCAGGGGGTAGAGCGGGTCGTCCGCTAATCGCTTTGGATAAAAGAGGTCGGTGGTTCGATTCCCACCTCCTCCAGTCTGCATGTCGACGTGTCCTTGGGCAAGATACTGAACCCCAAATTGCTCCTGATGGTGTGCCAGCACCCTGCGTGGCAGCCTGCCGCCATCGGTGTGTGAATGGGTGAATGTACCTACTGATTGTAAAGCGCTTTGGATAAAGGCGCTACAGTATATAAATGCAGGCCATTAACCATTTATGTCAAACAGCAATATCAGGCTATCTTGGCTCAATTGTTGGGTGTCTATGGTGTCAAATAACATAATCATAATCCCATAGATCCCCTATCTCTCGCCCCGTCTGCTTACTGTCCTATATAAAAATAAAAAAAATCATAATTCCATAGGAAACCAGGAATTGAGCAAGGGGGGCGCCTTTTTCCAAGTTTTGTCTGAGGGGGGGGGGAGGCCCACAATCTCAGACGTTGAGTATTTAACTTCTCACAAATTTCACAATAATAATTGACAACATCTGCTGAGCTGATGGCAACATCACAATGACACCGACACAAATGAGGAAGACCCAAGGCAACCTGCTTAGGCCTACTAATGACTTTAGTCTCAGAGGGGCTGCATCTTGAAATACAAGGTATCCACACTGCATGCAAATAAAGACGCAAAACAGATGGGAGAGAGAGAGAGAGAGAGCGAGTGAGAGAGAGAGAGAGAGAGAGAGAGAGCGAGTGAGAGAGAGAGAGAGATGTAGGGGATCATATTTCATTCAAACCTATTTTCATATTACTACTTGCTCTACTCTCAGGGATGTCATTGTCAGCTGTGCTCCACTTAAAAGCTATAGCGTAAAAGTAGTTCAGCCAACAGAACTGATATGTTAATAATGAGTGCACTACTTATAGTTGACTGATGAAATCCTCCATTAATGCATCATTTCTAATCTCATGCAAAACACATCATTTGTTTTCTTTAATAGAAAAAAGTTACATTTTAAACTGGAAAACCTGTTTCGAGATCCCTGTTTAACTAAGGCCACTACTGCAAACTATATGCCTGTATTCAGAAAATAAGATTTCCTTCCAGTGAGTGCAACATGATGACCGGCAGCCACCAAATAAAAAGGGACGTGTATGAGCACAGCTAAAACGTACCAAACAGATTATTATTATAACTGAAATAGTGTCTGATTATTGGAGCTATTGAAAGACACGAGTGGCTGCAGCATGTTTGTGAAAAGGCTCCTCTCTGAATCGTCGTTTAGCAGTGAAGCCCTGCTCAGTGCTCTGAAGCCCTGCTCAGTGCTCTGGCAGCAGTGAAGCCCTGCTCAGTGCTCTGGCTGCTCAGTGCTCTGAAGCCCTGCTCAGTGCTCTGGAGCCCTGCTCAGTGCTCTGGAGCCCTGCTCAGTGCTCTGGCAGCGACCAGGAGCCTTCATCTGTCCGTGTGTCATACTCATGTTTCAAGAGGATACGGCAACATCGAAGAGGTGACAACCTCTCAGCCAGAAGACCGAGGGGCCGACGCTGGCTTTGACCACTTCACATGTGCTCACTCCTTCATCACATTCTTTAAAGTGCGGTTGCAGATGTGAAGTTGGTGTCCTAGTTTCATGGCACTCAGATAAAACAGGGTGAGTGTGAAAAGTGACAGACAGATGGACGGGCGGGCGGACGGACAGACAGGCAGGCAGACAGACAGACATACAGACAGACAGAGAGAGACATACATACAGACAGACAGACATACAGGCAGACATACAGATAGACAGACAGACAGACAGACAGACAGACAGACAAACAGACAGACAGACAGTCAGACAGACAGACAGGTAGATTGCGACATGACACTTTTTCACAATCATGTGCCCAAAACCACTGCCTTGCACCATGCAACGACATTCTGAAAGGTCGATGATTGTAATTTATATTGTTCCTCTTTTTCATGTTATTGGACCTATTACAGACATCTGATCGAAGACAAATCTTTGGGCAGCTGGGAGATTGTGGAGATGGATGTGATGCGAAGAATAAGAGGTTTCCCATTTTTGTTTCATAGCTTGGCTTCCTGCTGACTCAGAACTTGTGGAATTTATAGCGCTGCCCTTCTTAAGAGCGGAAATAAAGGAGAAGGTTGTGGAGGTAGCTCTTATGAATTATGATCCAGAACTCGCTCATGAGTCATAGCTGACCTGATCGCAGAGCTGCATTAACGCCTTTGCTACTCTCACTCACCAGGGGGCTCTGCACACTAGTCGACTATCAAAACCACTAGTCCACACTCTGCATCATGGTCGACTAATCGTTCATCTGTGGTTTTAGGGATAAACTAAATAGATAAATAAATACATACATACATACATACATAAATGCATACATTCATTCAAGATAACTCGCGTCATAGATTTAACCATTTATTGCATAAATGGAAAATACAGTTATGTTTGGCGTTGAAGGCTCCACTCTTTACAGAAGATGCTCCTCCCTGAATCGGCCCAGCAGCAGCATGCTACACCGAGCAGGGAGGGCCGCAAAAATCCCCCCATGGGGATACAAGATGCCAGATAAATTTAAGCCATAGTGAGTAACAGAGGGAGCCTAAGCAAGACATGGAAAACATGTTCACTTTTTGAGCCACGTATAGACTCTTGAGCTAGAATACATGTTTAGCCTTTGAGCCATGCAGACTCTGAGCTAGAAAGGTGGAGGCTGGGGGTGGTGGAGGCAAAGCAATTACCAGCAGCAGCGGTGTGAAGCAACATGGGCGGAGCAAAGATCAGAGTGAGAGAGGAGGCCGTGTTTAAACGGACCACGTTATTGTGAGAATGGCTGTGATTGGTGAATGAGCGATGATCCAATCAGCGGCTGACAGCTGGTTACAGCTGGGGCGTAGCATACTTCTGTGTCTCAAATGAACTAACGTGAGGCTTCATTTAATTGTTTGAACAATCATTTTCTACGTGATGCCATGTTAAATCAACATAACTGAAGGTATTAAGACACAGAAAGACTCTCGTCTGTGATGTTCCTGCAGTCAAACAATCTGTATCCCCAGTTCAGACAAGTCGCTGGGGTTTAGCGACTCATTTGCAAACAGCCTCTCAGAGCCAATCAGGAGGACTCTGCTATTTCACATACATGTAGCCCCAGGCTGGTCCCGCCTACGCACCTACTGTACATTAGTTCATCTTTTACGCTCTGTTTTTGAGACCTATTTGATGAGAATTGATCATTTTTATTGTGTGAAAAAATATAATATATCTCCCGTGACTAGTTGACTACTTTTTGGGAGTAGGCGCTGGTATTAAAATGCAGTAGTCGTGAAGCCCTCCCACAACCTCCCTCCTTCCCTCCCTCCCTCCCTCCCTCCCTCCCTACCTACCTACCTACAGTACCATGTCTGTCATGGCTCCTGGCCAGTCCTCTCCCTCTCACTAACCCTGTTCTGTTTCCTGTTGTCTGTGGGCGTGTGTTTAGGCTGGGTGTCTGGGTGGAGGCGGCGTTACTCCAGGTGTGGTCCATTACCAGGGAGGTCCGCCCTTCAATTAGGCGGACTATATACTGTATATGCACCCTTATCAAAGATCACTGACTCTCACGTTTTGGCAACTAGCCTTGTTTTAAGTTTAAGACTTTATTAAATACTACCTCAGTTTTGCATCTACGCCTGTGTCCGTGTCTGGTTCTGGCTTTTCTGTTTGCCGTGACAATGTCTTTGTCACTTTGGTTTTATTTTGGTATGCCGCCATTTTATCCATTTATGTATTGCACCAAATACACTTTACTTTTTTTTTTAATCATTTGTTTTGCTATCCTTAGCGGATAAGGGGGCATAATTTGCATAAGCCAGCCATCCTGTGTTATATGAAATCTATTGAGAGGACTATATTGAATAGACTTGCGTTTGGCATAATAAGCCAATTTGATGTGAATTGCCCTGCCAGGGGAGTGCTCTGGCTGAATGGACAGACTGATCAGATGGGCCTTAAGAGACCAAGAGGACTCCATTTGGCTTACTAAGCCATTACATATGCAATGCAAATCAAAAAACAAAGGTCGTGGCTTACTGTAATCTGTTTTTTTTTACAATACACATGCTCATCAGGAGAGTGACTGGCTGTCACTCGACAAAAGGTCAGCAATTCAAAATAATGCATGCAAAACACTGACAAAAAGTGGTTTTAATTAGGGCCTGACTCGACGCAATAAGCACCCTTTGAATTTGTTATTATGCCATGTTTATTAATGTGTTTATTCCTCAGCTCAACACCCATGTCATGCACCCCAATGATTATATAAAACAGTGGTTCTCATCCTTTTTGAGCCGCGACCTCCAAAAAACTTTAGGCTGGGGTTCCGTGACCCCCCCCCCCCCCCCCTCCTCCTCTCGCCGCAACCCAACCCAATGGCAGGGTGCACACATTCACATGTGAATGTGATTTCACTCACTCACTGAAATCATTTTTATAGCGACAAACTGCGACTTTCTTGACATGCAAAGTTATGCTTTAAATTGACAAAATTAACGTTGGCACCCTGTGGCACTATTCAAACGGGATCAAAAAAGTAATCTTATTCTCCGTTCACCACCATTCATATTTTTTCAGCGCTTGGTACAGGGAGAAAAGCAGGAAGTGACGTTCACTTCGCCTCTCTATAGCTTTATAATACATTAAACCTTGCTATGGGAGATTTAATCAACATGGGAGAAAAAAAAATTATTGTATTTTCTCTTTTCTCTTTTGACAATCATGCCGGTGAGCTCATCATCATTTTTGTTAACTCCCATTCCTGTATGTGAAGTGAAGCCCTGCAGTGTGGGAATGTGCTGACAGCCATTAAAGTGAACGTCACTTCCTGCTTCAGCACTGTACCAGAGATTTTCATCCGCCATTTATTTTCCCATCGACATTTCGTAAAATGCTCATAAAAATAGTTTTACTTGTTCAAACCAAACGGTTCAGATATACTGTATCTAGAATCGGGAGAGACCATAGAACATTTCACTCGGACCAAAACGTAAAGAAACAACATCGAAAAAATATGTTCTTTAAATCCGCCATTTCTTTTACGTTTTGGTCTGAGTGAAATGTTATGTGGTGTCTCCTGTTTCTAAATATATCTGTGTACCGTTTGGTTTAAACAAGTAAAACTATTGTTATACACATTTTACGAAATGTCTATGGGAAAATAAATGGCGGATGGAAAATCTCTGGTACAGTGCTGAGGCAGGAAGTGACGTTCACTTTGGCTCTCTATTCCAACGCAAGTCAAGTTGACAGAAAGCACATGTAGGAAGATGCTTAAGGCAATTGGGCTATATGTTGAGTCCGGGTAGGCTCTGGCTGCCTTCTTGACAGCATTGTTCCACAGTACTGGCGAGAGGGCTGATCCCCCCTGCTCCAGACGGAAAAGAAATAGCTGCCTGAAATCTATAGGGGTGCCATCCAGGGCTCCATTCAATTGAATGTATAGTGGGATACGCACTGGTGGGGTGTGCATTTCTTTCCTTTAGAGGGGGAGATTGATATCCATGGAGTATAATAGAGGCAGGGGAGGCTATTCAAAAGCCCTGTGAGGATCGTCATGGAGGGTCTAAACAATAGGCAACCAATGGGGATCCATCACAATCTCACAACCTTGAGTCGCCAACTCACAGCATTGATTCTGACATGATCTTTCATGAGCAGAATATGAGATTACTCTCAGCCTATTAATATTACATCATTATTATTATGATTATTATGATTATTATTATGATTATTTGTATTATTATTAGTATTATTAGTATTATTAGTATTATTATTATTAGTAGTAGTAGTAGTAGTAGTAGTAGTAGCAGCAGCATTAGAAGTAATAGTAGTATGTACAGTAGGTAGTTGTAGTATTGGTAGTGGTAGTCTTCAAGATAGAGATGTGGCATTGGAATTAATATAGTAGTAGTGATGGTACAGTAGTAGTAGTAGTAGTAATGTAGTAGTAGTATAATAGATACAGATGTACTATTATTATTTGTAGTAATAGTGGTAGTAGTTTCCAAGATAGAGATGTAATATTAGTATTTGTAGTAATGATAGTAGTAGTATTCAAGATAGAGATGTGGTATACTGGCATTAATAGTAATAGTATGGTAGTAGTAATGGTAGTAGTAGTATTCAAGATAGAGATGTAATATTAATACTTGTAGTAATGATAGTAGTAGTAGTATTCAAGATAGGGATGTGGTATAATGGCATTAATAGTAATAGTATGGTAGTAGTAATGGTAGTAGTAGTATTCAAGATAGAGATGTAATATTAATACTTGTAGTAATGATAGTAGTAGTATTCAAGATAGAGATGTAATATTAATACTTGTAGTAATGATAGTAGTAGTAGTATTCAAGATAGGGATGTGGTATAATGGCATTAATAGTAATAGTATGGTAGTAATAATGGTGGTTGTAGTATTCAAGATAGAGACGTTTATAGAGATGATATAGAGATGATAGAGACATCTTAATCACAGTCAGGAGGAAACAACTGGTGGCTTTCTGCATAAGCAATTGTGTGAGAATGTAATAATTGATTCTACTGCACTCGAACAAAGTTCCATCTGTTGTCTTAATTGACAGCATTGACTGGAGTAGTCACAATAAAGCTACTGTTTGGAGTCTTCACATGAGAAGAGACAGTTGATAAGAGCGTGAAGAGAGGAACGATGGAGCGGACCTGATCCAGAAGAGGGAGAGAGAGAGAGAGAGAGAGAGAGAGAGAGAGACAGACATAGGGGATCCTATTTCATTCAAACCTATTTTCATATTACTACTAGCCGAGAGAGATACAGACAGACAGAGATACATATATATATATATATATATATATATATATATATATATATATATATATATAGAGAGAGAGAGAGAGAGAGAGAGAGAGAGAGAGAGAGAGAGAGAGAGAGAGAGAGAGAGAGAAAGAGAGAAAATGGTAGAACTTTGAACGGTGCTTAAAGAGCATGGGGCAGGTTAGAGACCCCAATCAGTCAATGTGTAGGTGAATTATGGAGGAACTTGATTTTCACATTAAGACACTTACATATACACTACAGTGACTTCTGGGGTCGTTTTATTTTTTGAACTTTTATTTTGACATCTTGGACCCCAAAACTCTGACGTCAGAGTAGGGAGTCGCCAGGCATGCCCGTCTGTCCCTCTGTCTGTCATCACTTAGGTCAGGGCTGTCAGTCACACACTATGGATGCTAACGCCGGTTTTCAGGAGGAAGAGGAGGTAGCAAATGTTTATGCACATGCATGTGATGGGCCTCAGGCTAATTTTGACAGTGAAAGAGAGCAGGAACAGCCCACAACGGACCGCGGAGAGAGAGTTGTGAAGGAGCTTGAAAGCAGCGGAGGCGGGCCGAGGTGCGGACTGTAATTCGACACACACACAAGCGAGCGCAGGCGGGCCGAGGTGCGGACTGTAATTCGATACACACACACGCACGCACGCACACACACACACACACACACACACACACACACACACACACACACACGCGCGCGCAAAAGTGACGTATGTGTCCAGCCATCTGGCCGAGAGCCGAAGTCCCGAACACAGTGAGAAAACCTCCCGAAGCTGCTGCTGCAGCGGGGTGCATATTGTCCGGCCAGCCGACCGAGAGGCATGCGAGCCGGGCACAGTTGGGGTGTGTGAGGTGGCTGGCTGTGGAGGTGGCGGTTTCTCCTCCTCCTTCTTTCTCTTTTCACAGCAGAGCGGACCCCAGGCTGCAGACAGCCCGGAGCAGAGCAGAGCAGAGCAGAGCAGAGCAGAGCAGAGCAGAGCAGAGCAGAGCAGAGCAGAGCAGCGGTGCTGTGCGGGGAGGAAGGAGCCGCAGCCTCCCCCTCCCTCGAGTGAAGAGAGCGTATCACACAGCGTAGACACACACACACACACACACACACACACACACACACACACACCGAGTGAGAGAGAGAGAGAGAGAGAGAGAGAGAGAGAGAGAGGGGGACTGACGGAGCGCCCCTCCACTCGCTCTTTCCCCTCCCTCCCTCCCTCCCGGAGCGAGTGAGAGAGACAGACGAGAAAGAGAGAGATAGAGAGCGTGTCACCGCGCAGACAGCAGGTACACACACACACACACACACACACACACACACACACACACCGAGAGAGAGAGAGAGAGAGAGAGAGAGAGAGATAGAAAGAGACTGTGTCACGCAGACAAGCAGCAGAGTGGAGCTGACTTGTTATCTGCATGCAGTAACCTGGCGACACCCGACCCATAACTCACTGACAACGACTTACTACAGGCAGCTACTGACTAAATGACTAACTATATACTAAAAACTAACTAGTGATTAACCTACCAACTAACCAACCGACTAACTGGCTGACTGATTGACTTTGACTAGCGTACGTACCTGACCTGCTATCTGTCCTGAAATGCGACTGATTTGACCATGGATTTGACGACAGTGGGAGGGGAGAGGGAGACACGCACGCGGGAGCCACTCCCCACAGTGACGTAGCAGACTTTGTCTAACAGAATAAAAGTCTGTTATTTCCTTCTGAAAAAGGAAGGTGTTTTTCTCCATATTTTTTTTCAAACTTTTTTTTTTTTTTTTTTAATGATGCATTAACTTTTCAAATATACATAGGGACAAGGTTAAGTATACATTTAGCAAAGGAATTACCCTGCTCCATGCTCTTTAAGGACACATTTACAATATATATTTTCCCTAGAAACCTAGAGACCACCATCTTGCCATGGGATCACACCAGCCGTGACGGCCGTGACTTCAAATGAATGTGGGCGGGCCCCCGTGCTTGGACCACACCCATCATGCTTGGACCACACCCATCTTGGAACTCAGCCTTCATTGTGATGTGAACCCCACGCCTGTAATCTTTCCTGCTTGCACCTTGCACACCTGTCTATCGCATTGACACCATTTGTCCACGGAATAAACACACACAGACGAAAAACTCACAAGGTGACAGCAATCCCAGCCACGCGCTGGTGCGGCAGGTAAGAACCCAGAAGGGATTTGTCTCAAAGAATACGTTCTTGTCTGCTGTTATTAAAAGCAGACGTGCAAGATGTACTAAAAAGCCCCGCACGCCAAACCTTTCAGATGACTCAACCCTGGCATCCCGAGAGGGCAGGCGCCGCAAACGCTTGATTTCAATTTGACGGCTTGTGTTGCCCAAACGAAGAGTTATGCAGCCGCAAGTCTGAATATGAATAGCTTCCCATGCCCATCACCTGACTCATCTGAGGAACGCATGCACCCAAGCTAAACCCGCCAAGTTTGAGTAAGAGCCCCAACGCCTAGTCTTTAAGTTAATATACCAGCCTGCGTCCTGAGTAAGAGCCCCAACGCCTAGTCTTTAAGTTAATATACCAGCCTGCGTCCTGTCACGGCACTCGACTTTAGTGTATAGACGGGTTACGTCAGCAGACACATCTGCCAATTATTTAGAATGCAGCCTCTCCCCCACTCCCTCTAGAAAGACCAGGGGACGACAGGCTCGCCTACTCAATAAGGGTTGACGACTTGTTGCATCAGTGAGGGGTTGTGTGTGTGTGTGTGTGTGTGTGTGTGTGTGTGTGTGTGTGTGTGTGTGTGTGTGTGTGTGTGTGTGTGTGTGTGTGAGGCACACATAGTCAGATGGTCCGATTGTTTCCATATCCACCACCTATCCGTGGACGGTGTTGGGCAAGTTACTTTCGAAATGTAATATACTACATATTACTAGTTACTTTCATTTGAAAGTAATAAGTTACTTTGCAATATCGCTTTCTGTGTAGAGTAACTCGTTACTTATTACACTACTTTTGCATGACTTTCACCAAAATAACAGCAGCAGCAGAATGACATCGCCGCCCCGGAAACCATCCCGAAAAATAATTTCAACCATCTTGAAGTCAGTGTAAACCGTACAAAATTCTAAATGTTATCCTTTTCCTTTGTTATTGTCATCTATAAGACACAATTTCATTCGGGAATGATTGTATCTTTATTTAAATATATGCTTTGATTAAAAAAAAATAACTCAATTTGTAACTTGTGTTACTTGACCAAGTAACTTGCATAATATTACTGAAATCCTATTAGTAATAAGTTATATTACTGAGTTACTGCTAAAAGTAATATATTACATGTAATATGTTACTTTTGTAATGAGTTACCCCAACACTGTCCGTGGACCTAGCAAGAAACCCGTTCACATCTCTAAGAATTGGCCTACGATCGTATGATACACGGTGAGGCTTAGCGCTTAACCCTCTGTGGCATAGTGTTGCCTGCCCCTGAGGCAACGAAGCACTTTCTTGGACTTTCGTCCACCGCCCCTATATATTTAAATCAATCAAATATGATCACCAGGCATGTCTGTGACCAATACAACGTGGTGCTGAAGCTGGTGTGGCCTTTTGTGTATGTTTGGGCGTGAAGCATCCTTTTCCGGAGGCAAAGCCACATGGGACACAGTGCCACCAATTGGCAAGATCAATATCACTTTGAAACATGTTTAGATTTAAATAACTTTATGGGGGGGAAATGCATGTGCATGACTATGTCAAGAAGTATATTTTATATATTTAAGTATATATTATTATTTTTTTCCCGTTGCCTCAAGGCAGCACTGTGCTACTGTGACATCTTTGGTCGGTGCCTCAGGGCAACACTGCGCTACGAGGGTGCTGAAACATCAAGGTTTTCTGTGGGAGGGGCCGGGTGTGCCAAGCCCAGCCCAGGACATATTTTCTCAACCAAAAAATAAAAAAATCACACACAGCAGAAGGGTAAACTCACACTCTCCCAGAGACGCTAATAGCCCCCCAAACCCCCGCCCCCGCCCAGAGGTCAATACGCCACTAGATTATTCCTAAATAATTCTCTCCCGCAAAACGTAAACTCGAAAATAAGAGGAGAGCAACCTCTCTCTGTTGTATGAATACAATTTGTTTAAAAAGAAACAAAATGTGTTTTCATTACTGAGGGAGAGCATTGGGAGAAGCAGGATTACGGAACTGCTATCTCTAAGAGATGCATTTGGTTTTAATGACGGGTCACAAACCTCATGCAGCTATTGCGTGTGCGCTTCTGCGACAGATAATGGGAGCTTCCGCGACTTCGCGACAGCCGAGAGTCTACTACTATATGGTTTGTTCCCCGCTTATCTTTTCATCCGTAATACAAATTGCAGGAGTTTACAAAAGCAATTCCCTCGTCCAATATATTCACACGGACTAGCAATTAAAATTAAATAGCTGGCAAAGCCACTTACCTGTTGTGGGAATTGACGATATTCATATCATACGGCACATGGAGGAAAGAAGAGACGGAACAACAAATTAGCAATTTGCATACAGGCTATACGACAAAATGATCAAATCAAGGTGCCGGTTACACACGAGCCCAAAGGTACACACACACACACACACACACACACACACACACACACACACACACACACACACACACACACACACACACACACACACGCACACACACACACACACACACACACACAAAGGTACACACACACTCCACATGACTCACTCCAAACTTCATCCACTATCTAGAGAGGAAGCGCACACTTCAGCGTGAGCGTATTATTATTTATGTTTCCCCACACACAAGAGACACAATATTATGACCTAGTGGTGAGCGCAAATGTCCGCACTGTGGAACTACTGATTTAAAAAAAAAACATGTAAATATAGACGGTAAACAAGCTTTAAAAAAAAAAAGCGTGTTTTTCATTTTTCATATTACACACAGTCAAGTAGAGCGGACTAAAGTGACGCCGAGAGAGAGAGAGAGAGAGCAGATGGCGACAAAGGATGCCAAATGATAGCATGCCTTTAGATTTTCAAACACTTTCAAAATGAAAGGTCACACAGCTCTTTTCAGTGTCGAATCAATGTGGGTGAGTATCGACGGCTGGGATCTTGGGGGCACTTATTTAATGTATTCAACTGGTGCACCTCGGCAGCGACACGGAGCTCCTGGATGAGGATGGGGCGTGGTGATTGGGGGAGAACAGGCAGTGATATGTGTGAGTTGGTTGATGCAGAGCGGAGAGAAAAGTTTAGAGTGTGGCTAAGATCTTCCATGGAGCTGTGTGAACTAGAAGCCAGTGAGGTTGCCACTGTCTGTGCTCCTATACCGCTGCAGAATGAGTGGGAATTGCCCTCTACAGGGGCGGAGCGACCCTATCAGCCCAGAGGGGGCGAAGCTCTTAGGGGGGCCCCATCAAAAAAAAAAAAAAAAAAAAAAAAAAAAAATTATTTTTTTTTTGAAGGCCAGGCCAGGCCGCAGGGCCGGTTCCAGAACAAGATGACTAGGGGTGCATCCTAGATGGGCCCACTCGGGCCCACTCGGCCGGCCGAAAAATTTGACATGTTATTTTACTAAAAATAATGCATTTGACCATCATTTCAAGTAGAATGATACCACCCAAGCAAGAATATTTCAAGTGTTTCAAGTGCTTTACTGAAATATTTGGACCATATAATGATAATACAATTATCTCAACCTTAAAAGGTTACATATAGGTGCCAAAAAGCCATAAAATCACATCAAAGAACAAAGAAAAACAACAACTATAATTCAAGTTTAAACAGTAAGTGTGCAGCTGTAGCATTTATACATTTTTTTACTTTTCAACTGAGCATGCAGACAAATAAGGGTGCAATGCATGCTTTTGCACCCCCGTAGAACCGGGCCTGCCAGGCCGCGAAGAAAAATGTGCCTTTTTTGCATGTTTGAATCGGTTTTAGCCATATTTAGTGGAATATCTAATTTTAAACACACCAATGTTATTGTCTATTGATTGAATTCCTCTCAGACTCACACCACTGACTTTATTAAATAAAGTCATTTTAAGTCACAACTGTAAAATAGCTGATAGCCCCTATATCCGAAAACACAATTTGTCACTCACTGAGCCAAGTAATATTATGTCCAAGAAAGACTACAGTGAAGCCACTTTACAGACAAGCTTGTTCTGAAGAAGAAAAATAAAAACACAGGTTGCCAGCCAGGTGGCCTGGCCTGCAAAAAAAAAAAAAAAAAAAAAAATTTGATGGGCCCCCCTGACGAGTGGGCCCGTGGCGGCCGCACCCTCTGCCCCGGCGTACGCTCCGCTACTGACCCTCTATAAACTTAGAAGCTGTGCAGAATTTTGAGTTCTAGCCCTGCTTTACTTACTACCTTGATCATATTATACTCCCATTTGTGATGTGCTTATAAGAGAGCTAAACAGCTGGTTTCCAGAATTTATATCAAAATTATATAGGCAAACATAATATACATACTGTAAAATGCTTTTTGGACTTTTTGGAGGTGCGCGTTTAAAGCCACAAAATTAGCACGTAACGCCAGTGCTAGTGCTAAGATGTGGTCTGACTATAGGTGGAGGTGCAAGCGTAATTTTTTTTAGATGAAAACTGCCCTGTCAGCTTTGCGAGCGATATCAGGGAGAGGCACAAAATGACTGAACGGGCCCAGGCAGGCAGGTGGGGGGGGGGGAAAGTCTGCTCGTGCCAAACAAACAAAATAGCTACTTTCTCAGCACAAGGTCACTGCACTTGATCTGTGGCGGCGGGAGGCCAACAGGCTAAGCATCAGACTTGTTTGTGCACACAGCGGAATACATGCAACCTTGTGCTCATCTACACCGACAAGGCAAAGCAGGCTGTGTTACTGGACATAAGCTAATGCCTCATTACAGCTTACATGCCAGCTTTGTATTATTGCTCAGACAATATTGCTTTTGATCATACTGCTAAAACCAGATTTTTTTTTTTAATTAAATAATAAAAATACAACGGTAAATACGAAACTACCGTGTCAAGTAAACATTCATGTCTATGTGTGTTTGCATGCAGCTTATCAGAAATATAGCCATTTTGCATTAACATGGTAATACCTTTACATTTGGCTAAAAAGACAGTAAATATGTTAATCAGCCCTCCGACAGTAAATGCGAGCAAACCACTATACTCTGTCAGCGAGACAAGCCAGTAATGCCGTTCTGAGCAGTGGAGGAAGCTGTCATCCCCCCCCCCTCTCTGTGTTGTGAAGTGAGCAGTGAAGGAAGCCACGCCCCCTCTCTGTGTTGTGAAGTGAGCAGTGAAGGAAGCCACGCCCCCTCCCTGTGTTGTGACGTGAGCAGTGAAGGAAGCCACACCCCCTCTCTGTGTTGTGACGTGAGCAGTGAAGGAAGCCACGCCCCCTCTCTGTGTTGTGACATGAGCAGTGAAGGAAGCCACGCCCCCTCTCTGTGTTGTGACGTGAGCAGTGAAGGAAGCCACGCCCCCTCTCTGTGTTGTGACGTGAGCAGTGAAGGAAGCCACGCCCCCTCTCTGTGTTGTGACGTGAGCAGTGAAGGAAGCCACGCCCCCTCCCTGTGTTGTGACGTGAGCAGTGAATGAAGCCACGCCCCCTCCCTGTGTTGTGACGTGAGCAGTGAAGGAAGCCACGCCCCCTCCCTGTGTTGTGACGTGAGCAGTGAAGGAAGCCACGCCCCCTCTCTGTGTTGTGACGTGAGCAGTGAAGGAAGCCACGCCCCCTCCCTGTGTTGTGACTTGAGCAGTGAAGGAAGACACGCCCCCTCTCTGTGTTGTGAAGTGAGCAGTGAAGGAAGCCACGCCCCCTCCCTGTGTTGTGACTTGAGCAGTGAAGGAAGACACGCCCCCTCTCTGTGTTGTGAAGTGAGCAGTGAAGGAAGCCGCCACGCCCCCTCTCTGTGTTGTGACGTGAGCAGTGAAGGAAGCCACGCCCCCTCCCTGTGTTGTGACGTGAGCAGTGAAGGAAGCCACGCCCCCTCTCTGTGTTGTGACGTGAGCAGTGAAGGAAGCCACGCCCCCTCTCTGTGTTGTGACGTAAGCAGTGAAGGAAGCCACGCCCCCTCTCTGTGTTGTGACCTGCGAGCACCTGCCGCTCGCTGCTTCGTGCGTGTGGCGTGCGTCCCTCCCGTCCCGCGTGCAAACAACCATACGAACTGTTGCCACTATAAGATGTGCTGTATGGCAAAGGTTGAATTTTCTGTCTGAAGTTACAGGTACCAGCTTCAATAAACCACTCGACAGGAAACAATTTCATATCTATGTAAATATGCTCATCGAAAGCTCACAAATTATATAAATTCAAATCAACTTGTCAGGTAATTAATATAGATAAATTCCTAACAGGTTGTCACATCATGTCTGTCATTGCATTAAAGGGCCACATTTTGAGCATTTGGCCCAGTGATCAGCATCAGCTTAATCAATGTAGCATGTGGATTGAGATTGACACCAAAACAAGTCCAATAGATAGCCTTTAAAATACAGCATGTTAAAGAGCCAGTGCTGTGATTTTAGCTCAATCAGGAAACGTTTTATGTTGATTTCTAACACAACGAGCGTCGTGTTTTTCGGTTTTTGCTGGTCAGACGGTACAAAACTTGTAGGACTGAGTGAGAGCCAAGCCTGGGTGTAGGTGACATCATTTACACCAGGAAGTGGATACTGTAGGATTTTCAATGGGCCAAACGTCTCATCATTGTAGTTCTTTAAGATATTTCAATCTCATTAAAGATTATTTCTTTTTATTTTCTGTGGTTGCTGTTTACTTATGGTGGAATAAGGAGCCTTTACATCAACCACTCTGATAATAGTGACTCAGATACTCAATATTGTCATAAATACATTAATAAACTACTTCTGACACTTTTGTCAGTTCATACTCTGTTGAAGAGGAAGACTCCCGCACACTGACTTCACTTAAAGAAGACTTTTATTCAATAAATGCAACGTTTCGGTCAAGCGACCTTCATCTGGCATAGTTCATACTCTACAAGTGCTGTAGTCACACCCGTTGCTGTTCCATCATGTATACTATGCTGGGGCCACACATCCTGTATGAGCCTGTTAGTGAATGCAGCATAGTGCTCATCCCAGGGTCATGGGCTCAGTTTCAGGGCTGAGCAGCCGTGAGTGTGCAGTGCTCCTGCCAGGACAGGTGCGTCTTCTCATTAGGGCAGGTAGGCAGCAGGAGATACCCAACACCAGACACGAATGTCAACTAATGTAAGCTTGTTATTCATGAATTTAAAATAAATGCACTCACTGACAAGCACTGCTCCTCTTGTAACAATAAGAAGAGGACACTTGACTTTAAGCTAATTTCCGTTGATACGTGAGAAGAGTGTGTGTGTGTGTGTGTGTGTGTGTGTGTGTGTGTGTGTGTGGGGGGGGGGGGGGGGGGGGGGGGGGGGGGTTGGGGGTGGAAAGCAACTCAAATAAACAAAATCTTGACATCTTTTTGTCATTAAAAAATGACTGCTGCTGATGTTGGCAATATTACCGTCTGAGCTCGACTGAATCAAACGTTAGCTTCACAGCCACAGCAACAGTTATAGTGTGCTGCCATGACAACCGATGCTCAGAGCCAAGAGCAATATTAGGAATATGTGAATAAAATGATGAGGAGGAGGAGGAGGAGGAGGTTGACCAGCATCAAAATATGGTAACACATTGTGTGCTTCATCTCGCCCCCCCCCACCCCCACCCCCGTCATGGAACAGCAAGCTTTGCATGCCGTAAAACTCCCAAAATAGACTGGGTGGCCAAGGAGTGATGTAGTATGTAGGCGTGAATAGGCTGGTTTCAAATGAAAGACAGATCAAATGAAAATAAATATTATTGCGCAATTACAAGAAAAGGAATCTAAACACAACGCGTTGCATAATCGCTAAAATTGTTAAAGTGCAAAGACAAAATATATGAGCAAAAAGAGTTGAATGAATGTGTATAATGTCGCCATGGATACAAACCTTGAAATTCACTCTACTGCTTCATTGCACCTGTATGTTATAATACGTGACAGAGAGCTTCATTCTTACGATTACGTAGCACTAGAAGCAGCTAGTAATTTCGCGCTAAAAAGGCAACTGAATTCAGAATACCAATTAGCTGATATTACTTGAAGGCATACTGGGTATTGTAGACCTGTCAAAATAAACAATGAGCTGTCTCTAATAAAGATGTGATGCTCTTTTTCTTTCTTTTTTTGATGAGGCAAATAAAGGCCCCAGCAATCGAGCTGAACAGTCTCTTGCCCCGGAAGTGAGTTCCCCATTCATTTCTCCATTCATTTCTCCATTCATTTCTCCATTCATTTCTCCATTCATTTCTCCACAGACATTTAGACAAATCCTTATAGAAAGAGTTTTACGGCTGGAACCCAGCTAACCCGTGACCAACTGAATCGTGGGTGACCATAAAACATTTCGGTTGGAGCAAAAAATTGTTGGAAGTTGTACAGTATGTTTTACAGTACTGTGCTCAACCCCAAATTAAAGTAATTTATAGAAAACAGTTTAGGGATTCAGGGAGCCCCACACTTCCCTCTGTCAAGGTCCAGATCACTAAATCCACCCGTGCATTTGAAATATGTGGACCAATCATATTCACCTTATGTAGCCACGCCCATTTGACCCGGTTGTGTGGTCGTGTGACGACTTCCGGCTAAAAAAAGAGAAAAAGAAAATGGCCGGCTGCTCCAATATCATCTAACTCCGAATTAACTAATAATTTAGCCAATTGTATGTAACGTACCAAATAAAAGCAAACAGCAATGTCTAAGAATGCAACGCCATGTAACTGGCTCGTTAATTCTCGCATTCCAGGGAATTACGTTAACGTCTGTGGGTCTTATAGACGTAAGTGGCTCAAGCTGCGCTCGGAGGAGAGAAAACCATCTGAAGCTTTCTTTGTTGGAGTCCAGGTATGTTTTACAATAAAGTGCTCGTCATTGTCGACGATAACGTTATCTGACCTGGCTAACAGTGGATACTCCGCTTGCTTGCTGTGTACCGAGTTCAAAGTAGTAGGCTACGTTCTTTGTTTTACCCCCTGCACTGTCCGCTACAAAAACAACTCTCTTCTTCTGACGTTCTTTTATATTTGGCGCCGTGACCAGCGGAAGTGTTAAAACAACCCGGAAGAATTTGGCCCACTGCCGCGTATGAACATAAAGTGAATAGCACCAATGGTCCAATCATATAGGACCAATTGGCCCCATGATTGACCATTTCATTTCATATTCCCCACAGAGCTCATTCTAATGTTTATTCAGTACACATTGTACCATCCCCTCTGACACACACATACATTGTGCAAAGATTACTGGGTTTAGAGAATGGAGAAACTGATTGTTTTTGAAATGGTGGAAACTGGAAAAGAAGGGTCAGGGGAGTGGACGGGCATATATACACTGGCCTCCTGATGACCTCAATTCAATTTCCAACTGGTGTCAAGAAGCTATGCATACTATGAGTGAATTCTTATATGGTGTACTGTATTATAATGTCCTGACTTATCTTCAATGCATCATGGAACAGGGCGATATGGCCGTCTCTGCATTGCACTCTTTCATTCTCATTGAATGGGCTGTGTTGGATCGAGTGCAAAGCTACAGGTCTGCTGGTCTTTCTCACAGAAGCGTGTGGGAAAGAAAGGCGTTTGCGTGTGTGGTGAGTTAGCTGCATGAGCACCAGATTAGCCTGTGGTGTGACAGAGAACATACCTGTAACATGATGTGCCGCTTTAGCGGTCGCTTTAGACAAATTGGACCAATAGACCAGTCATTCTGGAAAAAACACCTAACCCTGAACAACTTGATACAAAAGGTTTTTCAATGGATTCTGGTACTATTTTTTTTTTTTTTATGTTTTTTTCCCCCCGATTTTTTATCCCATTTTTATCCCCCGTTTAGTGCTCATTTGAATTACTCAATCCTGGTTGCTACTCCATCCTCTGCCGATCTGGGGAGAGCCGAGACTGATTCCATGCATCCTCCGAGACATGGGCAGTCAAGTCAGCCGCTTCTTTTCACCTGCCCGAGGAAGCTTCACCGGTAGGACATAGCACGTGGGAGGTTCACGCTATTCCAACCAGTTCCCCTCCCTCTGAACAGGCGCCCTTAACGATCAGAGGAGGAACCATATAAGCAACCAGGATATTGCATGTTTTTGTGAAGGGGGTTCCTATATGAAAGAGACCCCCAGGAGGCACGGGGAGAACATGCAAACTCCACACAGAAAGGCCATTTTGCCGACCCCCACCCGGGTGGTGGGCACTCGAGGACATGCGGACGGGCACGCATTCCTTCAGTGTTCACATCGGCCCAGGTGGGAATCGAACCCACGACCTTCGAGCTGTGAGGCGACAGTGCTTACCACTGCACCACCGTACCCCCGGATTCTGGTACTATTGGGCACGATAAATAACATGCTAAAAATCTAGGAAAATCTCAATTCTGGAAAGGGGTCATTTTCAAGATGGCGGCTGCCGGGAGCTTAAAATGGGTATATCTCAATTACTATTTGATAGAGACAATTTACATCCCATTAGCTTTTATTTGGACGATCACTAGTTATTAATATATTCATATACATTTCTATACATTGAACAGAAAGTCAAAGATACTTATAGGACACACATCAGATGACATGTCTTGACGCACACTTGAAGGCTACTCTGTAGACTGACTCAACCTATCTGTTATTCTGGCCCTGTAGAGGGCACTGTGGCATGGTGACAGGGCACAGTGTGCGATAGAGAGGAGCTGCAAATGTAAGGTACAAGTTATCTAAATACGTCTGTCTGTGTATGTACACAGGTTATCCAAATATGATGTCTATCTGTGTATGTACACAGGTCATCTAAATATGAAGTCTGTCTTGTTTTGGCGGCTCAAAGAACACAATTGATTCAGTGAAATTACCATCAGTTAATTATGTATTGAAAAATGCAATATGGCGTCCCAAGAGGGGCCCCCAAATTCCAGCGAATGGGGTAGAACGTTTAACTAATAGATATCATGAAACTTCCCCATACTTACATTAAGATGTTGTTGTTTTTGTATTACAAGTTCTCTGAAATGTTATGCTTAAATATGCAAATGTGTAGAAAACTAACCCATTAGGCCAGTCAATATTATGCAAAAAAGAGCACCTAACCCTGAACAAATTGATACAAAAGGTTTGTCAATGGATTCTGGTGCTATTGGGCACGATAAATAACATACTAAAAATCTAAGCTGGGAGTTTAAAATGGCTATATCTCATTTTGCTATTCAACCATCTTGAAAATGACCCCTTTGCGGAATTTAGAACCATAGAATGACTGGCCTACAACTTTCCATTTTATGTTGGCACATGCTGATTGTGCCACAATCACAAATAAGCCAATGTGTTGGAAACACACAAACGTTTTTTTTTGTTTTTCACCATTCTTTTTTACCAGCTGTGACAGCGGGGCTGCTATTGTTTTCATCTTTTATTAATTAATTAATTAATTAATTAATTCATTCATTCATTCATTCATTCATTCATTACTTTTTGTATTGAAATGCTGTCTTTATGTCATTTGTACGCGTAAAATTGTTAATAGTGTATTGTAGCATTTGTTGGACCTGCCAGTCTTGGCATCCTCCCCCCAGCCCCCTTCCCCAAGCGCCGCACACCAAGAGGATCACAATGGAAATAAGCCTTTGGCTTTATTGTGTATTTAATCCTCGGCATGTGTTAATGTATGTAAACTGTCTTCATTTGAAGCTTTTTTACGTGGATTTTACATTGTTGTCAAATAAACTACTACTACCTTGTCAGTCTACGTGTGAGTGAACGTGTGCGTGTGTGTGTGGGGGGGGGGGGATAGCACGCACACACACACACACACACTTTAGCGCACGTTTGATTTAAGTCACGGGCGTCGCCCGATCGTAAAAAAGGTCTCTAGTGTTAAATGACTTTGAGTGGCACCCACATGCTACAACAAATAACCTCTGCAGCTGTATATGCAGTGTTCTAATTTCTTATATGCCCTATATGCATAAATTAGAAAACATGCGGCAATTGGTGCCAATGTATGTGCTCAACCCTGTTCTGTTTTCAAGCAACGCTGTTCTGCAGCAGACAAAGCAAAGAGTTCAAATAAAACGAGCATAAAAGCAAACCCCTTGCCATCTTTCAAGATCAAATGTGCATATGCCAGAACAAGATGGGTCTTAAACGACTTTTCATTATAACCCACAGCAATTTACTGATTGTAACTGACAATACGTTAAAAAATATACGAGCATACTGGGGAAGCAGTTGCCATCCAGGCAGGGGGCATCGTCAGAGCACATAGCTGTGACTTCTATCTCACATTTCCTGTATATGAGACATCTGTCCACAAATGAAGAAGAAAGATAAGAAGAGGAGGGGAAAAAAGCAACCAACAAATTTAAAATATGCATTCTGGGGCATCTGGGTAGTGCAGCAGTACATTCTCTGCCTGCCGACAGGAGGGTTGCAGGTTCAAGCCCCTGTGTTACCCCCGGCTTGGTCGGGCATCCATAGAGGCAGACGACCTTCAAGGAAATGCAGCTATTATACGATAATGCCATTGAGCTATTGTCTAATGCAGTGATGCTCAACCCGAGGCTCTAGAGCCGCATGCGGCTCCTTTATGGGTAGTTGTGGCTCTTTTAAGTCCTACTTTAAATAAATAAATAAATAAATAAATAAATAAATAAATAAATAAAAATCTAATAATGGGAGGAAAGGGATTTTTAGTTTGAGTACCACTGTCTAATAGTCTCTTAAAACAGACTGTCTCATCTACATCCGGCGAATGCAGCTATATACAGTCTGTACGTTACACCCCCAGAACATGCACAAGGAAGTTGGGAAAAAAACCTTCAGACAGGAAAGAAGTTCGACAGAATCCGACCAATCACGACACGTGGGTCCACGAAAAATGCGGCATATTGGATTCTGATTGGACTAATGAGCGGAAGACCCGCCTTTCTACTTCCCATTCCGGTTGGTGCATGATTCTCCCCTACGAAGTACAGACGGTATGGCGGAAGCATTTGAAAATTGCGGAAGCCAACTCGTCTGTTCTAGAGACTACTGGTCTAATGGCTGTTGTTGCTCAATCATCCCCTAATCCGATTGGCCGGAAATGGCGGCATGGATTATGGGATGAGTAGTTCCTTAACTCTTACAATATGTAATTTTTTGTTTAAGTTTTTGTTTTTCAACTCTGAATCAAATGTTTTATGGTCATGATTCTCTAGCTGGCCGGTTGGCTTGGTTCCAGGCTTAAAGCACCACCTGTCCAATCCTTTTCACTAGTGTGTCTCTGGCTTCCTGTGTCCTTTAATGCCATGTTATCCATGATTGCTGATGACAGGTATTCCACCTCCTCAGTGAGCAGGAGGGCAGATGAAGTGCAGTGATAACCTCATTTCCCGCACTCTGCACAACACAGAGGCTCATTATCGCTAAGAGAGAGAGGGAGCATGGGTGGTCCTGATCACATGACTCATATCATGTTTCCATCTGCAGATCAGTCTGGGCTCCAAGCCCCGCCCCCCCCCCCCCCCAGCAAATTCCACAAATTGCACGGGCACGGGCCAATCGGGGACCTGGCTCGTAGTTGACAACTTAACCGGCCAATCAGGCAAAACGGTGATGGCGGCTCCTGAAACAAGGAGTGGTAACAGTAAAAAGAGTAAACACAGCCAGAAGTGCAGTTTTTGCAGACATAGACTCAATATCAACAATTCAACAAGAACAAGAGTATGCATCATGCAGAGTTTCTCGGCGGACAATACGTTTTCGCCGTTCTTCCGACTAGATTTGGATTGGATTTGGCGATGCTGATTGGCTGGAGGAGTTGTCTGTCAAGGCAAGTACAGTACACTCCCGCCCACTCAAATCAGAATGAGAGTTCATGTTATCAGGATGGTTTTTACCAGGCTAGGGGAGGTCCTACATGCTGTACTACTGTATATATGGGCCACTTTGCATGTTTGTACATCACACTCATTTTATGCACTGAATGTGACATTGTATATGATCACCTCCTTGTAATTGCCTCTGTTTGTGAAGCACTTTGTAACGGTTGTTTTGAAAGGTGCTATATAAAGAAAGTTATTATTATTATTATTATTATACTGGGAATATATCTGATACATGTCGTCTACTTATAGCGGCACAGTAGGTGAAGAATGCAGGGATGAAGAAAGTGTGAGCGGCAGATCAAGAAAGAAGACACAATGTAACTCCAAGATAAAGCTCTCAAGTAGTAACAATAGTGTGCATGTGTAAATAAAGGGGAGTCCCCAATAAGTATGTGCATGTAAAAAGCCTTATGGAACACAACCATTGCAACAACAAAACAAAAAAACATTTTCCACAGTTCTTATCAGACGGAAATGAGGTGAGTGACTTACACAAGATACACGTTTAACTGTTTTTAAATCGGAAAAAAAGATCTCTCGTCTTTGAGCAAGCAAGTGTTTGTCTGACGTCCACGGTAGCAATCTGTCACCAAGATGATGGGAGACAGGGGGTAATAAGAAATTGTAATAAGCTACATTTAGACGTCTGTATTAATAGAGGGGGAAATAAATGGGAGCTAGCAGCGCCTGTGCTATAATGAGAAAACACGAGTGTCAGTGTACAGTCCCGTCTAAACTGAACTGACAGCAGC
Source organism: Poromitra crassiceps (assembly GCF_964638095.1). Lineage (NCBI taxonomy): Eukaryota > Metazoa > Chordata > Actinopteri > Beryciformes > Melamphaidae > Poromitra > Poromitra crassiceps. The sequence goes on along the minus strand of NC_139626.1, from coordinate 44,879,971 downwards.
CAGCCAGGTCGCTCAGTTAAATGGGACGTGATCCTCCCGGCGTGCCCGTGCAGGCTATTTACTAAACGAGTGTGATTCACATGAGGCCTGAGCTGTCGGCAGTCATGAAAGCACAGACTTACATCACTGCTGCATCATTAAAAGTACAAATGAACACACACAGTAAAGGGTCACACTTTTCATGTGCTTCACCCTTTGGTCAGCAGCACAAGGTCCTGCTTTTGCGTTTGCTTCCCGCTAGGGATGGGGCCGATCCGATCCAATATCGGTATCGGGTGCCGATATGGCACTAATTCACGGATCGGATCGGAATTATTATATTTGTATAATAATGTATAATAGTATCCTTCTTTACCTTGTATATTTTCTTAATTTTGTCTGCGTTTTGCAAGGTATATTAAAAAAAAAAAAAACTTTAATTGGCCAAATCTTTGCCTATATTCAAGAAAAATATTGGTATCGGCATAATATCGGTATCGGCAAATATCCAAATTCAGGTATCGGATCGGAAGTGAAAAAAGTGGATCGGTGCATCCCTACCCCCCGCCCCCCTTAGCAGAGAGGAGCGCTGCTGTCCTCTGTGATATGAGATGCATGTAAAAAGATGTGCATGTTTCACTCAAATTAATTCCTTCATAATACCTTGAGATCTAATGTGATTGGATGAGGAAAAATAAACTCGTCATCGCGTACCTCAACAAACCGACTTCACACTTGGCAGCTGTGCTGCTGGGGACCCGAGGACGTGCAGTGTCAGATTTGGTGTCATTTGGACACGCGACACGTGCAATATTAATAAACGTACTGCAGTGGGGCGAGGCGAACAGCACTCGGTGCGAGATAAGAACTAAGTGCCGGTAAAAACACAGTCCCAAAAAATGAATTAAAGGCATAATGGTGGTGTTGGAGAGGACTAGTAGGAGGTGCTCTCTTCCCTCTGGTCTCATGAATAATCTCCCCAATGCCCCAGGACAGAGACGGGGACTCTGTCCTGTGAGTGAGCACCGTCCTTCAGATGAGACGTTAAACCTGAGGTCCTGACTCTCTGCGGTCAATAAAGATCCCATCGGCACTCTTCACAAGAGTAGGGGGTGTGACCCCCCGGTGGCCAGGCTACATTCCCACACAGGCCTTCCTTCAATCATGGCCACCTAATCATCCCTCGTTACTTAATGGGCACCTTCAGTCCTCAACTCTCTACCGTGATAGGCTGAGGTGTGGTGATAAATAAATAAATAAATAAATACATAAATACATAAATAAATAACTGGTTTAAGAAGGAGAGTCACCACACACAGGTACAAAAATGCAACGCATGGCTTCTTCAGGTTCACTCTAAAATCAATCAATCAATCAATCAATCAATCAATAAAACCAATGAATGATACTTGAACAGTATTATAACAGAGGCCTGATCTGCCTATATTAAACACAGGACGGACATTGGATAAAAGCCTGCCGGAAAAGCTGTTGTTATCATCTCAGCGGGAGCAGACTAATCAGAGATCATATCACATTAAGACACAGAGAAAATGGCTAAACGGGGCAGTTTCCAGCAGCAGGGGGCCATTTTAGAAATGACCCATGTCTTCCTCAAGCAGACGGGGATAAGGACTCTCTGTGATAATATCACTATTTTGGGTGGTCTTACAAAGAGTTCCTATTTCAGGAGCAGCCAGAGTGAATAAGTGAGACTTCTTTTTTTATTAAATGTATAAAGGAGAGAAACCCAACAGAATTAAATAAGGCCCTTGAACATTTCAAATTGCAAATTGCCAGAATAATTTTTAATTAAATTTTTTTTTTTTTACATTTGCTGTTCTAAACACTAATTGTCAGGTAGGTCTTCGCTAGGAAAAAAATCCACATGAAATGTTTTTCACCTCGTTTGCAACACGATTACTCACTATGGTTATTAAAATGAATGGTGAATGTGCGCCAGCAATAAGAGCAGTTTATTTGGAGTAATTAGAAGAACTTTGCATGACAGTCACCACGGCTGAACAGACAGAGAAAAGTGGCACGCACAGAGACTCCCAATTAACCAACGGAAAATTACCAACGGAAAATTGAAGGAGAAAAGACAGTACTTTCCAACGACTGCGTTAGATCACAAAGTGATCTCTTTGAAGTGCGGTGCAAAAAAACACCACAGCAATGAGCACTCATCAGCAAAGACGAAAAAGAGACAAAAATAAGAGGATTACCACTTCGTTATTGGTGAGCTTATGGGTTTTACTCCATTCTAAATGATATGCAATACAAATGCATGTGACCTTATATGGCAACTCCTGGCCATCTGTTCCTGAAACCAGAGGGGGCCACATGCAGTTACGGAGATCCCTTAGCAGCCACTGACTCTGTTCAGATTGTTACTCTCAGCTGATAATGCTGGCGTGGCCATCAGCATTTCCACTGCATTTCTGGAGTCGGAAGTATAGCCCGTGCATCAATTAACATCATAATGGTGAGAAAAGGGGAAAGATGTGTGGCGTTGTTCAAAAGCTAAGGAGGTATTTTGGCCACGAAATGAGGGGCGGACGGTTTGTAACGGAGCCAGATCATCTGGGTATGATCCAGTCATCAGTCGCACTGCCTGAGTGGGCACAATCAAGACGGCTCTGTTTATCAGTTATATAGCTACTGCATAGCGTTTGCACTGCATTGTCTCCCCTCTCTGCACCTCTCTCTCTCTCTCTCTCTTCCTCTCTGTCGTGCCTTCTCTCTCTCTCTCTCTCTCTCTCTCTCTCTCTCTCTCTCTCTCTCTCTCTCTCTCTCTCTCTTCCCAGACAATGTTCCATTTGGTAGGCAGCAAAGTGCAATGAAATGCTCCTCTCCAATCATATCTAATATGATTAGAAAATGCTCTGCTGCTTTACCGGCTTGGGTGAGATGAATTGAGAGCACAAGTCTGGAAGAGAAAACGGTGGGTCTCCTCATAGCGCCCTGCCTCTCTGCCACTCCCTTTCTCAATTTACCCCCCACCCCCTTTAAAAATCCATCACCTCACTGAAGGTCAATATAGGGAATCAATATGTTTTGCATAATAATAGGCACTTCTCCCTCACTGGCTTTCGAATGCAGAGTTTTGTTTTGGGGGAGTTTTGTTGTTGTGACTCCGGCTTTGAGCAGCCGCATTGCGTGCCCAGGTGTTTCCGTGTTGTTCACGCTTCAAGCATGAGAGATCGGTTGCCGCGCTTTCATTCTTGACGCTGCTCAGTCATCGCAACATCTGCTTATGTATTCCATTCATCAATCTCAAACTATTCTGCGAAAAAGGCTGCCTCTCCGTCTTCCACGTGTCTCCTTTGAACTCTCGATGAGTTTACCAACTGACAGATGTCAGAATGTTTGCCACGTAGAAGTGTATCAAAAGCATGTCTGCATCAGTGGTGGATTCACAGAAGAAGCATGGACAGAGTTAAAGCTCAGACAGCACACAGCGGCACCTACAAACGAGCATAAACATAAACAGCTGCTCTAATCACACTAAAGCTTTAGCCTGATAAACCATCTGGTGACGTGAACTCACATTTGTGTTTCATTCTGCGAGACTGTCTGGCCTCTGCCCCGGGGGGCGGGCTACTACGGAATCCACAAGGCGGACGGGCCAATCAGTTGACCCGCCTCGTAGTTGTAGATTGTAACCGGCCAATCAGGAACGCCGCTGGCAAAACCATAATGGCCGCCTCCATGGCTCTCCGGCTCGAGCAGTAACGTCAACGTTCGTCGAGTTAAACAGCCATAAGTGCAGCTATTGCACAAATAGACTCGATAGCAACAATTAAACAAGAAGAGGTGTATGCAACAGCGGGGTTTCTCAGCGGAAAAGACGTTTTCGACATTCTTCCGTGCGTATTTAGATTTGACTGGATGCGAGGCTGATTGGCTGAAGGACTGGCCACTTCCGCCCACTGAAATGACTGTGCACAGCGCCGAGTCCAGACGGGTCCACAGAACCAAACAGAATGCGAGTTCACGGATCCGGATGGTTTTAACCCGGCTATAAGCTTCAACTGTCCACCAAAATCCACAATCACTACTGAGGAAAACGGCAGTGGTTGATGACACTTCCCTGCCAAAACGGAGCTGTTACATTATATGAGGGGAAAAAGTGCTGAAAATTGCAATAGATTTTAATTACAGAGTTCTTGGTATGGATTGATTTTGACAGACTGGTGGAATTTCAAACAAAGAGTCATTATTACATTTCGGGTCAAACACAAAAAGGGGGGGGGGGTAGGAAGCAAAAAAGACACATTTCAGGCAGCTAAAGCAGGGCACTTAAATTCAGGGCTTGCTCTCCGCTGGGTTCACCTTTGCTCAAAAGCTGTGCGGTACTGCAAGCTGCTTTGGATGGAAATGTCCACCAAATGCCATAATGTACCAAACTGCTGGGTTTGTAATGTTAGGGATTTTTGAAATGTCACACAGCTAGATTGTTTCAGCCCAGTCGCCAGATTAAAATGTCGGCATTTATGTACATTTCTAGAATCCACAGAAATGTAAAATATGAACACTTCTTAATGGAAAAATGTTGCATAATATTTCTAGATGTATATTGAGGCGGTGATTATGGGGGAAATAATGACCGACAGGTGATATTGAGCCCGACGCGCAGCGGAGGGCTTAATGATTCACCTGAAGGTCATTATTTCCCAGTAATCACCGCCTCAATATACATTATCCCGCTTAGAACACGGCCTACAACTAAATCATTCAATAATCTGACAAAAATAATTATTCAAATAGATTTTTTAATAGCGTTTTCAACGGCAAAGCGGTTTCATTCGTAATTGGCACACAAGACACCACAGCTGCAACTGGTTGGCCTAATTAGTAGTGTTTGCTGACAAAAAGCTCTTATCAACTGATTAATCCAGGTGTGGCAGAGCAGCGGTCGGTTGTCGAGAAATAATGACCGGTGAATATTGTTGATTGACCAATCAGAATCGAGTATTCGAGAGAGCCGTGTTCTAATAAATGTTATACACGTCGTAGAGTCTAATGACGTTTTGGTTGAACACCCCAACCCAAACCATAACCCTAACCTTAACCATTTTCCGTTGTTGCCTAAACCAAGTTGATTGACTTGCCTAAACATAACCAAGTTGTTTTACTTGCCTAAGCATAAGTTGTTTCACCCTAAACATAACCAACGTTGTTTTATTTGTGTTTAACGTTGGAAAGGCGGTTTTTCTAATTACGCTGTTTCATGTTTCATTATGATGTTTCAAATGGACGTTGAGATTGCAAACGTGATAAGCAACGTATTCTAGAAACTTACAATGCCGGCATTTTATTCTGGCGATTGGGTTGTTTGTTTTGCTCTGAATGTGGGTAAGCTTACACCCAATGCTAATACTGAGCGTTACTACTCCACATGGAAGTAAACAATGCAGTTTATTCGTATTCTGTTTTACAGTCATATTTAACCGACCAGAACATCACCACACTACCCAGGACAACGGAACACTTTAATATGCATGGCATTTTTTTTTTAACAGTTTAGTGGTTTTGAGTGGGGACACGAGTTTCATCAGTCTCCCATCCCATCCGAGATCTGTTCAACAGCATACATCACAGCTTTGATTGAGTGTTTTAGCTGTATCAATATTTCATGATAAATCTCTTTCTGACGCTGTCTCCGGAGAGCCCTCGGTTCAAAGAATAGGATGTCAGATGCTGTATGGACAGGTGCTGTAATAGAAAGCGTGTGATTTATAGGGGCACGTCCTCCAGACGAAGAACCCACGAGACTTCCACGGTAATAACCCGCAAAACAACCTCCCAACACTGTATTATTTGAACAGAGTGCCTATGTGTGATGTTTAGGAGGGAAAAAAAGCAGCTGGGAGTTTGTCCAAGTATATGTCAATTGTCCAGAGGTGAGCGGGGGCAAGCAGAGTGCGATTATTTACTCCTGGCTGTTTACCCGTGACAGAGTGATTCAGGTGGAGGGGTTAATAACTTGGCCTGACCTCAGATCAGTGCTGACAGACCTCTCACCTCACCATGCCTTACGCCTAACTGTCCTTTCAAAAGACAACAATGATTAGATAGCAAGTTGGCAACGAGCAGGCAGGTGGTTTTCTGATAAACACGCTCAAATCAGTACAATCTGGACTTGACGTATAGAACGTGTGTGTCATATTCATACAATCTGGAACTTGACGTATAGAACGTGTGTGTCATATTCATACAATCTGGAACTTGACGTATAGAACGTGTGTGTCATATTCATACAATCTGGAACTTGACGTATAGAACGTGTGTGTCATATTCATACAATCTGGAACTTGACGTATAGAACGTGTGTGTCATATTCATACAATCTGGAACTTGACGTATAGAACGTGTGTGTCATATTCATACAATCTGGAACTTGACGTATAGAACGTGTGTGTCATATTCATACAATCTGGAACTTGACGTATAGAACGTGTGTGTCATATTCATACAATCTGGAACTTGACGTATAGAACGTGTGTGTCATATTCATACAATCTGGAACTTGACGTATAGAACGTGTGTGTCATATTCATACAATCTGGAACTTGACGTATAGAACGTGTGTGTCATATTCATACAATCTGGAACTTGACGTATAGAACGTGTGTGTCATATTCATACAATCTGGAACTTGACGTATAGAACGTGTGTGTCATATTCATACAATCTGGAACTTGACGTATAGAACGTGTGTGTCATATTCATACAATCTGGACTTGACGTATAGAACGTGTGTGTCATATTCATACAATCTGGAACTTGACGTATAGAACGTGTGTGTCATATTCATACAATCTGGAACTTGACGTATAGAACGTGTGTGTCATATTCATAGGGAAGATGGCTATCATGAAGAAAGGGCTATCCATCCTTCTTATGACTACAGTACAGTACCATCAAAACACTTTATTTTCCGCAGGACAACGTGAGGAATGTTAACAATCTTTATGAACAAGTAAATGTCTGGACACAGGATACTGTATATGGTATCTATAAGGAAAAGTTACCATTCGATGACTTTGTATAATGGAAACAATATCATGTGTAACAGAGCAAAACAAATGTACAAAAAAATCGACCGGTTTTGTCCATCAAATTGGAAAGAGCAGGTGGATCATTTGAGGCATTAAAGATGTCAAATGTCCATATATGTTGTGTGGGTAATTGTTTTTTCCTGTGTCATTGTCCCACTAAAGCCAATCTAATCCAATCCTCATTTAGCCTTAGATTTCATAAATACATAGAGTATGTAAGTGCACGCACATGCGCGCGCGCACACACACACACACACACACACACACACACACACACACACACACACACACACACACACGCACATACACACACACACACACACACACACACACACACACACACACACACACACACGCACATACACACACACACACACACACACGCACGCACGCACGCACGCACGCACACACACACACACACACACACACACACACACACACACACACGCACGCACGCACGCACGCACGCACACACACACACACACACACACACACAAGGCCGAAGCTGTTGGAGAGGATTAGGTGTGACCTGCTGACTGATGTTTATCCAGCTGTTAAGTGTTTCTATGTTCAGTACAAACTCAGCCTGGCCTATCCCCGACTCTTTCCTGCCACTAAGCTCTTTACTCGTATTGGGGCACCGTCCCACAGAGCGGAACTAAAAGTCTCTAAATCCATAAATGTGGCCTCCACACTCATTAGCACACTTGAGAAACGTAAGCTAGAAGGGCTAACAGTACGTGACGGGCACACGCTAAGTGACCAGCAGCAATGCTCAGACAATTCACACAGACAAAGTTATACACTACTTTCACCTCTTACAGCACAATGTACACCGGATGCGTTACGGCTGCGTTGCGGATCCGGTCAAACTGCCGGATCGGCCCAGGTTAATAGATGGGCGATACATGCGGTACGGAAAAAATGACGCACCTGTTCTATCTCTGTCGGATCCTGCATACGTCTGACGGATGACATGAGTGTGCGTCTGTTTCGCAGCCGTACCGCATCTGTTCCGGAGCTGGTGGACATTAGCCCTTACAGTAAAGTCAGGAGAGTTCATACACAACGTGTCGTTTGCTGCGTTATAATGAAGACTGTCTGAATGGGCCCTATCACAGCACAGCGCAAGTGTCAGGGCTAGTTTCTGCACGTGTGCCCATGGTTTTACAATGAGGTGTGGTCGGGCACATTGTTGGCACGTTGCTCTCTTGAGGAGTGTACATGTTGTGCATGCACCTATGTAGGTGCATCCTATCTGAATAATGTGCCCTTTAAATAGCAGGAAGATGCTGCATGTGCCATTGACTTCCTGCTATTCAAAGGACACATTATTCACACAGGCGCGTGCACAACGCGTGTACACTCTGCTTGTTACACACACAGGCGCGTGCACAACGCGTGTACACTCTGCTTGTTACACACACAGGCGCGTGCACAACGCGTGTACACTCTGCTTGTTACACACACAGGCGCGTGCACAACGCGTGTACACTCTGCTTGTTACACACACAGGCGCGTGCACAACGCGTGTACACTCTGCTTGTTACACACACAGGCGCGTGCACAACGCGTGTACACTCTGCTTGTTACACACACAGGTGCGTGCACAACGCGTGTACACTCTGCTTGTTACACACACAGGCATGTGCACAACGCGTGTACACTCTGCTTGTTACACACACAGGCGCGTGCACAACGCGTGTACACTCTGCTTGTTACACACACAGGCGCGTGCACAACGCGTGTACACTCTGCTTGTTACACACACAGGCATGTGCACAACGCGTGTACACTCTGCTTGTTACACACACAGGCATGTGCACAACGCGTGTACACTCTGCTTGTTACACACACAGGCGCGTGCACAACATGTGTACACTCTGCTTGTTACACACACAGGCATGTGCACAACGCGTGTACACTCTGCTTGTTACACACACAGGCGCGTGCACAACGCGTGTACACTCTGCTTGTTACACACACAGGCGCGTGCACAACGCGTGTACACTCTGCTTGTTACACACACAGGCATGTGCACAACGCGTGTACACTCTGCTTGTTACACACACAGGCGCGTGCACAACGCGTGTACACTCTGCTTGTTACACACACAGGCGCGTGCACAACGCGTGTACACTCTGCTTGTTACACACACAGGCATGTGCACAACGCGTGTACACTCTGCTTGTTACACACACAGGCGCGTGCACAACGCGTGTACACTCTGCTTGTTACACACACAGGCGCGTGCACAACGCGTGTACACTCTGCTTGTTACACACACAGGCGCGTGCACAACGCGTGTACACTCTGCTTGTTACACACACAGGCGCGTGCACAACGCGTGTACACTCTGCTTGTTACACACACAGGCATGTGCACAACATGTGTACACTCTGCTTGTTACACACACAGGTGCGTACACAACGCGTGTACACTCTGCTTGTTACACACACAGGCGCGTGCACAACGCGTGTACACTCTGCTTGTTACACACACAGGCATGTGCACAACATGTGTACACTCTGCTTGTTACACACACAGGTGCGTACACAATGCGTGTACACTCTGCTTGTTACACACACAGGCGCGTGCACAACATGTGTACACTCTGCTTGTTGCACACACAGGCGCGTGCACAACATGTGTACACTCTGCTTGGTGCACACACAGGCATGTGCACAACGCGTGTACACTCTGCTTGTTACACACACAGGCACGTACACAATGCGTGTACACTCTGCTTGTTACACACACAGGCATGTACACAATGCGTGTACACTCTGCTTGTTACACACACGTTTGCACGTGGCGATCAGGCACCCTGGGCAAAACTATGAATACTGCCCATCCACACACGTTCTCATGTTTTATCAACTACTGTATCTCACACAGGGTTGCCAGGGGCTGTTATAGGAACTGTTATTGCCACACAAGCACACAATGAACCACAGCATCAATCAGTTCTCTCTCTCTCTCTCTCTCTCTCTCTCTCCCTCTCAAACACACACACACACACACACGCGCGCGCGCACGCACACACACACACACACACACACACACACACACACACACACACACACACACACAGTTACCATGCAAAATAGAAAAATATGATCAGCTATGATCGTGCTTAGTGTCTTTTTTATACCCAGTTGGAGTCTTAAATCTGTATTTCCTCTAATTACACACATTAGCGAGATGGCAAGACTTTAAATGAATGTATAGTGGCTCGGTTGACTCCAGGTATATTATTCCCCGGAGATGTGTTGTCACGCATTGCAGTAGCAGCAGAGATGCAGCCACTAGCAATGGACTGCGTGGTCTGTATTGTTTCTGGGATGGATCAGAGTTGGCTCTATTGATTCTATGTGAGGGGAAAACTATCTTGACACGAAAGAACAATGTGTCGATACCAGAATCCCATAAGGTGATGACGAGTAAGGCTCTACTCCTGTATGGGAAAACAAAGAACTAATATCCTCATCTGATTTGATTATTCATCAAAGACCTCTAGGTGCAGAACCACAGTTTTACGGATGGTCCCATGATGTGCTATCATCACCACACCACGGACTCACAGGCAGCATGTCACTACGAGAGCCTCAGTCCACTGAATTGGTGTCTTTGCCCCAACATTAAAGCAGCTACGAGCAAGATTTTCGATTGTTATTAAACAGTATAATTACAATATTGACGCATCACATCTTACCTATAATAGTGGCTGAGACCAAAGCCGTGTGAATCGGAGATTGCTCTCTTGATGATTAGAGAGTCTGTGTCTGTCTAACCTCGCGTCACCAGGGGGCTCTCTCTCTCTCTATCAGTCTACCGGCGGACCGGATAAACCCGGAAGTGAAACCCGGAAGTGAAACGCAGCTGCCTGCCTTCTGCCGTTTCACTCTGCCTAGCAACATAGCATAAACAAGGAGAACGCCATGCAGGGGCTTGTTACTCTCGCGATATATAACCTGTTAGAATATAACTCGTTATATTCTAACAGGTTTTTTGGAAGTTATTTTGTGGTTATGGCCGAAGTGGCTGCTGCAAACCGTTTCATTTCACTTCCTGACCTGCCCTGGCCACAGACAGACTAACACTGGCCGATTCACTCGGGGTTCAAGCGAGACTACTCTGCGTTGGTATCGTCTACTATTACAGGTAAGATGTGATGCATCGATATTCAATTTAGACTGTTTAATAACAATCGAAAATCTTGCTCATAGCTGCTTTAACTGGAAAATGCCAGAGTTACCTTCACTGGTAAATATGCACAGTTACATGTTGGTGTTTTTTGGCCTGTTTAGTTTTACCCGAGGCAAGTACTTTTGGAGGGCCATGTAGCCTATACACTGCAGCCTATATTTCTTATCGTCTCTCGCTGACATGATGGGTAAGCTTGACTTTCAGTGCCCCGCCATGCTTTGAAGTGATTGATGAATTGAAAACGATCAATAGCCTCATGGACATTTGGAGCATCACATCAGCAGAAGGAAGAAGGATAAACTGAATGACAGTTTATCATTTAGAACTGTAAAAACAGATTTGAGCCCTAACGTTGCTACAGTAGCTGCACACACCACAGGGGTGAGCTTATCGGCCAGCTAGATACAGTATGGTTTCCACCGTAGCAGCTCTGCGACGGTACAAAAAGCAGTTTCATTTTGCCGAGGAGTTTGCTCCTGGCATGATCCATTTTGGCAGCTAATATGAAGCGCAGACGGAGCCTGTGGTGCTTTATATCCTGCCTAGTGGATGAGAAAGGCTCTGAGATGCGACTTGCTTACTTGCGCGCACCAGTAATTACTATGAAGTAGAAAGAGCGTGATTGATGTGTCATTGTCAGCATTTCCTCTATCTGCTCTGTGCACGTAAGACCAATTTTGTCATCTTGGAACTTTCACAAACCAAAATATCCCCTTGTAGCCGCCCGCCTCCTCTATCTTGCTGAGTCCACATTCAGATCTGCATTGGTAATAATGAGACTGCTGCAAATGTCAGAGATGCATTGAAAACCTTTAATAAGCCGTGTCTGTAAAACAAAACTTTGCCCAACACATTCCATTCCATGTATAAGTCTATATATGTCTCATCATATATGTATGAGGAGCCGAGAGGAGAAATGTCCAGTTGCCATTGTGCTTGTTTACTAATCTCTACAAGAGAAACTCTCCAAAATCAGTACATGGGAAAATAATGCAAAATCAGCTAAACATCTAAATTGCCTATTGTTTAGATTTGAACATCACACATCTCCTCAAATGAATGTGTGTGTGTGTGTGTGTGTGTGTGTGTGTGTGTGTGTGTATGTATGTATGTATATATATATATATATATAGTTTTCTGAATGCCCAGCGAGACATCCACATTCATGCATTGATAGGATGTTTAACCGTGCATGCTTTCCACAATTAACAGGGTGTGAGTTACTCATTCCAGTCCAGTGCGAATAGGCACAATTTTAATTCACAAAGTAACAGAAAAATGCTTCATTTCGCAATTGCTTGCATTTGACGCCTCATATTGCTATATCGCTATGGAGCTAGCATTGTAATTAACGAGATAAGCGGAAGAGGCTTTTGATGAGGCCTGCGTGTGTGACTCGGGCTAAGGACCACGTGCGGACACGGGCGTTCTCGGAGAAGACTACACAGCCTAGAGGTGAATCAGCCCCCACAGGGAGTTTCTCTGAGAAAGACCCAGTTGGAAGCATTAATTAGATCTCTTCTTCCATTGGCCGAACCCCAAGGCAGGTCACAAGGACTGCAGCCTCTCCATAACCCTCCTTATTTCCCTCTCCCTATGCCCCTGCTTTCACCCCCCGCCTCCGCTTGTCTTGCTCGGCCTCCTATCTCCCCCGCTCCATCTCTGGCTTAGCCTGTTTATCTGTTGGCCGTTGTTTGGCTGCAGGCTCTCCAGGCTGCTCCAGACTCTATTCTCACTGACAAGTCCTACTGGCTACTAAAGCAGACTCTGCTCTATTCGCACTGACAAGTCCTACTGGCTACTAAAGCAGACTCTGCTCTATTCTCACTGACAAGTCCTACTGGCTACTAAAGCAGACTCTGCTCTATTCTCAGTGACAAGTCCTACTGGCTATTAAAGCCTCTCAGTGACAAGTCCTACTGGCTACTAAAGCCTCTCAGTGACAAGTCCTACTGGCTATTAAAGCCTCTCAGTGACAAGTCCTACTGGCTATTAAAGCCTCTCAGTGACAAGTCCTACTGGCTATTAAAGCCTCTCACTGACAAGTCCTACTGGCTATTAAAGCCTCACAGTGACAAGTCCTACTGGCTATTAAAGCCTCTCACTGACAAGTCCTACTGGCTATTAAAGCATCTTAGTGACAAGTCCTACTGGCTATTAAAGCATCTTAGTGACAAGTCCTACTGGCTATTAAAGCCTCACAGTGACAAGTCCTACTGGCTATTAAAGCCTCTCAGTGACAAGTCCTACTGGCTATTAAAGCCTCTCAGTGACAAGTCCTACTGGCTATTAAAGCCTCACAGTGACAAGTCCTACTGGCTATTAAAGCATCTTAGTGACAAGTCCTACTGGCTATTAAAGCCTCTCACTGACAAGTCCTACTGGCTATTAAAGCCTCACAGTGACAAGTCCTACTGGCTATTAAAGCCTCTCAGTGACAAGTCCTACTGGCTATTAAAGCCTCTCACTGACAAGTCCTACTGGCTATTAAAGCCTCTCACTGACAAGTCCTACTGGCTATTAAAGCCTCTCAGTGACAAGTCCTACTGGCTATTAAAGCATCTCAGTGACAAGTCCTACTGGCTATTAAAGCCTCTCAGTGACAAGTCCTACTGGCTACTAAAGCAGACTCTGCTCTATTCGCACTGACAAGTCCTACTGGCTACTAAAGCAGACTCTGCTCTATTCGCACTGACAAGTCCTACTGGCTACTAAAGCAGACTCTGCTCTATTCGCACTGACAAGTCCTACTGGCTACTAAAGCAGACTCTGCTCTATTCGCACTGACAAGTCCTACTGGCTACTAAAGCAGACTCTGCTCTATTCGCACTGACAAGTCCTACTGGCTACTAAAGCAGACTCTGCTCTATTCGCACTGACAAGTCCTACTGGCTACTAAAGCAGGAAGAAATGTGAGCAGTGAGCTTCAGGCTCAAAGGCTCATGCATAAAAAAACACATTAAGACTCATTGCATCGATGCGATGATAGTATGGAGAATGTTGGTTAAGATAAAATATATGTACTGTATACACCACTCCGCATATGATATGAACATTCTATACATGAAATTGATAAACAGTTAGAATGAGTTGTATTTTTTTTTAATCAGGGCTATTCATAGATTCAGCATATAAAAATGAACAATAAACCCCAAATCTGGAATTATTTCTATATTTTTGTGAAATATTAATTACAGGCAGCTATGTATCATACATTGTAAAAAATAATGTAATAATGAATGTTAGATCCCTGTGGATCTTAAAATACAGATCCTTTTTGCATGAATATTTAAAAGCAATGCAAACGCCATAGCTTCAAAATGCATTTGAAGAGTTCTTTCATTCATTCATTCATTCTTTCACTGTTACATAACGCCGTCGTCGCCAATCCAGTCGTCAGCTTCCTTCAATTTTGACTAATCTGTTTTTTCAAGGTAAAAGGTTCACTTGCAAAATATGTTGTTAAAATATACCCACACACTGCCAACCTGTCCCCTTATGCGATTCACTTGATCTTATCGGCTCCCTATGCGGCATCACTGTGGAGCTGCGTGCCTACAGGGCACGGGGAATAATTCATGTCCCCACTGTAGCTTCCTGAGCAGTGGCAACATGTTAGGGGTTTGCGAGCGCTCACACAGCTCACACAGCTCACACAGCTCGAGACATGCTCACAGACAGAGAAGAGGGGGACAGGCCCGATAAAAAAGCGGCGAGTGGATTTAAAAATGTAACGTAAACCCAGAGAGCTCTTTTGGGGGTTTATTTTCGTAAATAACGTATTAAGGCAAAGGTGACTCTTCCGCAGGTGCGTTCTGAATAAAAGGCACAGATAATTTGCCCTCAATTTGTTACGGTCACGCCCAACTGCTCAGTAAGGAGTGTCGAGAAGCCTGGGAACAGAATGGATTGGGAGGCATTTGGTCGACCTCGTGTCGTATTTGACTCAAAGATACAGTACAGTAAAGATACAGTACAGTAAGGATACAGTACAGTAAAGATACAGTAAAGATACAGTAAAGATACAGTACAGTAAAGATACAGTACAGTAAAGATACAGTACAGTAAAGATACAGTACAGTAAAGATACAGTACAGTAAAGATACAGTAAAGATACAGTACAGTAAAGATACAGTACAGTAAAGATACAGTACAGTAAAGATACAGTACAGTAAAGATACAGTACAGTAAAGATACAGTACAGTAAAGATACAGTACAGTAAAGATACAGTACAGTAAAGATACAGTACAGTAAAGATACAGTACAGTAAAGATACAGTACAGTAAAGATACAGTACATTAAGCACCGTGTACCCGTGGTGAACACTTTTCCAACTTTCACAATTTAGACGGTATCACGTGCAGCACAGTGTCTGCATAGTGCATAGACTAGAGCAGGGGTTCCCAAACTTTTCCGAGCAAGTACCACTACGTACTGTTATTGTTTATAGTTTATATAATGCAACTTTATATGCATTCATCATGACACATACCCACACACACATAGTACCAAACCACATTTCCCGCTTCCACTGCGTATACCAATAACAAATAATAAGGCTAATAATATAATAATAATAATAATATAAGGCTACTAGCTGTTTCAAAATGGACACACACGGACAGTCAACGTAAATTCATATTTATTATCCATGGAACACTTCTCCACTCATGTACATACTGTATATGTTTACTCGATTTGATTGCACTTGCAACTTTGTGATTGTCTTTAGTTATCTTCCTACTTCTTATCTCTGTATATTGATGTGACCGCTACGCTGCATACAGACACTAAGGCAAATTCCTCGTATGTAACTTGCATACTGTGGCAATAAAAGTGATTCTGATTCTGACTCACACACACACACACACACACACACACACACACACACACACACACACACACACACACAGACACACACACACTCACACCTGCCAACATAGGCTGTGAAAAAGAGGACCCCTTTAGAAAAAGTTTTTTTCCCCTCGCCAAAATGTAGCCTAACTTTGGAGTGTTATATACAGTAGCTACCTTCCTGACAAGCTAGCATGACATGGTTGGTACAAATCGATTCCTTAAGTCTTCTAGTTTCATATGATACCAGAAACTTCACTCTGGCTTTAAAACTGAGCCTGCTGCAGCCTCTGAAAGTAAATGTTCAAAATTGTGATGTTTCCCAAATATCACATTTCCAAAAATCAGACCAATCGGGCAAACTGCTCAGGCTTAATGTGTTTGTAAAAACTGTTGTCTGTAATTGTGTGTGTGTGTGTGTGTGTGTGTGTGTGTGTGTGTGTGTGTGTGTGTGTGTGTGTGTGTGTGTGTGTGTGTGTGGCAATTCTCTGGCGGATTACCAGGCGGAGCCCCGCGGACACAGTTTGGGAACCAATGGACTAGAGGGATGGGTCTACTTCTGGGGGGGTCTATTTTTTATTGTTATTTTTTTCAGATTTCCCCCCATTTTCTCCCCAATTAGACTTGGCCAATTTATCCCCATGCTGCCCTATTGGCTGCCCCGGTCACTGCTCCACCCTCTGCCGATCTGGGGAGAGCCGTAGACTAGCACCGTGCTTCCTCCGACACATGCGCAGTTGCCAGCCGCTTCTTTTCTCCCGACAGGGAGAGCTTCGCCGGCAGGACGTAGCACGTGGGAGGATCACGCTATTCCCACCAGTTCCCTTCCGCCCCGACCAGGCGCCCCGACCGACCAGAGGAGGCGCTAGTGCAGTGACCAGGACACATACCCCCAGGCACAGCCAATCGTGCCTGTATGGACGCCCGACCAAGCCGGAGGTCACACGTGGATGCAAACCTGTGACCCTCATGTTGGTAGGCAGAGAATCTACCGCTACACTACCCAGATGCCCAGGCTGCCACTTTGTATTTGAAATTGGAACATTTGTTTGAAAGTGGGGGGGAGATAACATTGGAACTGTATTGACCTGTTCCAACTCAAAATTAGTTTGGCAAATTCAATAAACAACAACAACAAGCGTGGATTTGCAATAGCTGCGACCACATACGTGAATTTCGGAAATGCAGGATGCCAGGGGCAGCCCACCATAATCTGCCTCTGCCACCCTGCATTTCAAAATGCCTTTTCCTTGACCCAATTGGCATTTACACAAATGCACACCTTCACAAACACACACACACAAACTTGACCGCCATGCCAAATTCCACCCTCCTACTGTAGGGCGAAAATTGTGGCCGCTAAGGGGTTGTGAAATTTTTGTGGAACAACTGACCGACCGACCAACCAGCTAACCAACCCACAGGGCGACCTATAGAGTTGCTGGTCGCAGCTAAAACTGGCAAACTCAACCGAGATGCGCGGGCGACGTTAAACAAGCGCACCTTTACGAGAAGCAGCCAGACAGTTTACTCTCAGCCGCAGAGCTGAGAGGTTGTGTCGTGAAAACGTTGACTCGAGAAAGAAGAAACCCAACGTGAAAATAGGAACTCGCTTGTTTCTATGAAGTAGCTCCATTATGAGCGAAGCTAGGCTAGCTGCCCTGTTTCTATCGCTCCACCATGTTAACGGCACGCTCCAAAACAGCCCAGTGGACACAATGCATCCGTCAGTAACTTTAATTCTGACGGTTTTTTGTTCAATTCAACACACGCGCTGTGGGTCAGGATCAGCAACCTCCTTGTTTTGCACCATTCAATATTGCCAGTGGTATTGCTTGGGTCGCATGCCTCTGTGCTGTAGTGTTCAAGTCTGCTGGTGTTTGCCTCTCATGCTGTCCTGTTGTAAATATGCAACGTGCTTTGCAGCGGTGCAGTCACCTTGTGGCAGAAAACGATATAGCACGGGGTGGGGGGTACATTCATTTTGAATATATTCAAACGAATATGCGTGTCATTTCAAATTCGTTCAAACTTGATTTTTGGAAAAAGTGACGGCCCTAATCAGTGTTCCCATACATTTTTTATGCTAAATTCCAAACTTTTCTAGACTTTTTGTCCAATCCTAAAACTTTGAGAAATAATTTTGCATACCTGTCAGGACTTCTCAGTCTCACCTAGTAAGATGGGGGAAAAAACACACTTCCACTTGCTTCTACAGCCCTATCCAGATTCTATACTTTTTTTGGACCATTCAAAAATCAAAAATGTGTCTATTTGCCTCAAATCTATTTTTGTTAGCCTGTTATGAAGTTACCCATGTTGATTTTACATAATTGTGTCTATTGTGAATAGCCTGCAAAAGGCTTAAGAATGTATGAATGTAATCCTAACAGGCATAAAACGGAGACTATTTGCATCACCTGTGAGTTGTACCACACAATTTACCTGTCGGCCAATATGTTTCTACTGGAGCGCGTTAAAATTCTTCGCCTGAATTACTTGTGTAAAATGGTATGTACATGAAACTATACACTGTAGGTACCAGGCAACACCACCACCTCAACCGCAAACGCACAAAAACACCTCCAACAAAACATCAACAGTGTCAGCGACTTTATTTTCATTATTTTTCCTGTGCTGTGGACCATGTTGAAGAGAGTGACACAAGACACGTTTTATGCTTATTTTGTGGTGAACAAGATGTGCTGGCGTTCTCCTGGGGAAGAAAAAAAATGCCTGTTCTACATGGTAACGCTGCCCCAACTCTACTGCAAGAGGGGGAAATGAACAAGGCATGTATGAGGAGAGTACACACAAAAACTGTCAACCCCGTATCCCCTAACATAACCTGCCTCTAGGGGGCTCCCAAGAGGGCCCCAGTCCCATAACACCGGAGCCCCATGGCCCCAGAGCAATGAACTGGACTGGATGTTTCTTTCTCTCATTTTAATTACACGTGCAACAAACAATCAGGGTCATCAATACAAGTCACTAGCTTGCATGTCACCTCAAGAAGGTTAGCAAGGCAGGGGAGAGGGGGTTTAGAGAGAGAGAGCAAGAGAGAGAGAGAGAGAGAGAGAGAGAGAGAGAGAGACTGGGACAGGGAGAGAGGGGATTTAGAGAGAGAGAGAGAGAGAGAGAGAGAGAGAGGCTGTGGCAGGGAGAGAGGGGGTTTAGAGAGAGAGAGAGAGAGAGAGGCTGGGGCAGGGAGAGAAAGAGAGGCTGGGACAGGGAGAGAAGGGGGTTCAGAGAGAGAGAGAGAGAGAGAGAGAGAGAGAGAGAGAGAGAGAGAGAGAGAGAGAGAGGCTGTGGCAGAGAGAGGGGGTTTAGAGAGAGAGAGAGAGAGAGAGAGAGGCTGGGACAGGGAGAGAGGGGGTTTAGAGAGAGAGAGAGAGAGAGAGAGAGAGAGAGAGAGAGAGGCTGGGACAGGGAGAGAGGGGGTTCAGAGAGAGAGAGCAAGAGAGAGAGAGAGGCTGTGGCAGGGAGAGAGGGGGTTTAGAGAGAGAGAGAGAGAGAGAGAGAGAGAGAGAGAGAGAGGCTGGGGCAGGGAGAGAGAGGCTGGGACAGGGACAGAGGGGGTTTAGAGAGAGAGAGGAAGAGAGAGATAGAGGCTTGGCAGGGAGAGAGGGGTTTAGAGAGAGAGAGAGAGAGAGGGACTGGGGCATGGAGAGAGGGGTTTAGAGAGAGAGAGAGAGAGGAAGAGAGGAAGAAAGACAGGCTGGGGCGTGATGTGGTTGAGGATGGAGTCCCATGGGTGCCTTTAATTGATCTGATAAACTGCCTGATTAATTTGGGGTTAGCCAGAGCCAGCACTCAGTGATGTGTCACACAGTGAGTCTCACTGTGAATATGCACTCAGTGATGTGTCACACAGTGAGTCTCACTGTGAATATGCACTCAGTGATGTGTCACACAGTGAGTCTCACTGTGAATATGCACTCAGTGATGTGTCACACAGTGAGTCTCACTGTGAATATGCACTCACTGATGTGTCACACAGTGAGTCTCACTGTGAATATGCACTCACTGATGTGCACCACAGTGAGTCTCACTGTGAATATGCACTCAGTGATCTGTCACACAGTGAGTCTCACTGTGAATATGCACTCAGTGATGTGTCACACAGTGAGTCTCACTGTGAATATGCACTCAGTGATGTGTCACACAGTGAGTCTCACTGTGAATATGCACTCACTGATGTGCACCACAGTGAGTCTCACTGTGGTGCACATCAGTGAGTGCATATTCACAGTGAGTCTCACTGTGAATATGCACTCAGTGATGTGTCACACAGTGAGTCTCACTGTGAATATGCACTCAGTGATGTGTCACACAGTGAGTCTCACTGTGAATATGCACTCAGTGATGTGTCACACAGTGAGTCCCACTGTGAATATGCACTCAGTGATGTGTCACACAGTGAGTCTCACTGTGAATATGCACTCACTGATGTGCACCACAGTGAGTCTCACTGTGAATACGCTTGTTGAACTAGTCTCTGAAAACAGACATGGCTCCCGCAATTTGCAAATGCTCCCGCCTACACGTCTGTACTTCATGGAGGGGGAAGTTGGTCAAAAAAAGGCGGGACATCCGCTCATTTCCCCAATTACCTGCCTCGGTTATGTTTACATGTGTTGTGATTGGTCGAATATCATTGAACTTCCTTCCGGTCTGAAGCATTTTTCCCCCCTTTGGCCACATTTTTATGGTCTGAAGTACAGACTGACTATGGCACATTCGAAGATTGTGGAAGAGATAATCTGGTTTGAGGGACGAATGTTGAACTAACAAGCATGCTGGTGTTCAGTGTTTTCATGACTATATCTGTGCTTTGAGTATCTAACATTGTTATAGAAGTGGGTCTGATATGGTCCCATATTATGGCTCATTTGCACCGCTGGTATTAGCGCGGCCCCGGGACAGCCCGGGTTGAGTGGTGCTGCTTTTGGCGCCTGCTCTCTCTGTTGAGGTTCCAGCCCTGTGGACCCGGTGCCACACGGTGACGTGAAAACACTGCAGACGACTGACTGGTCAGGCCGAATCGTGTTTACTGCGTCTACTGTCAATGCTGGACACCAGTTTAGTGGCACTTACCTTCTCTTCTGTTATTTCCATCAGTCTTTTGTTTTGCTGCCTTCGGCTCTGGTGAAATAAAATCGATATCCTTGCTATCCCAGCCTTAACATGATGGTGGATTTCAATTGTTTTGAGAGAGAAAAGTCCGCTGCTCGAGAAGCCGTTGTAGTTGTGTGTTACTTCTACGGCTCCACTAGGCCGGAGGCGGGGGTTTAGCGGAGCCGTGGCCGGTCTCCTCTTCTCCCCGTAGCGTAGTAACCACCCAGCACCCATGTAAATAACAACAAATTGATATCCATTCTTCTAGCCGATGGTCTCATTTTGCCCCTGTAGGTCATATAGAGGCACCAGTAGTTAATAACGAGTTTAAAAGTCCTGTGTATGAGTCTGTCTGTGGTACAACTCTGCTCAATCAATAGCAGACACCAGCTGATCCAATTTATAGTTTCTCACCGTCTTCACTACTCCAAGCATAAATTGCACAAGATCTATCCTTCTGTCCAGATTACTGTTTTAATGTAGATGTCCAGCTTTATGCTGACGACACAGTTATTTTCACAAGGGCTAAAAACCCAGTGGAGGCGGCACGTGTCCTATCTTCAGCTCTCTCTCATATTCAGGCATGGCTAACTAAATCTTGTCTCGTGCTGAATGCAAAAAAAACTGTTTGTATGTTCTTTTCTAAAAAAAACATTGCACCTTCGCGCTCCAATGTTTTCCTGGGGTCAGAGGAATTATCAGTAGTTAACGAGTTTAAATACTTAGGCGTGATGCTGGACTCCAATTTAACGTTCAGCAATCACATTAAAATGATCTCCAAAAAAATTAAATTCCACCTGTATAATTTCAGACAAATAAGGAGCTGTCTGTCCACAGACGCTGCGTTTTTATTTTTACACTCAATGATCCTTTCGCATCTGAATTATTGTATAACTAGCTGGTCGCTGACAGGAGTAACCATCCTCAAACCAGCCGAACTACTTTATAAAAAAGCCCTGAAAATACTAGATAAAAAACCCTTTTCTCATCACCACTGCCATGTCATACGTAAATATGGCATGCTAAGTTTTGAGAACTTTAGAAATTTCACCTCTGCCTGTCTAATATACAAAGTTCTACATGGACTGGCGCCGCCTCCTCTTGCTGACTTTATCAAATATCGTGCGACCGCCAACTCGACCCGTGTCACCCGGGCCATTACGAACAAGGTCTGTGAGGTCCCCTTTAGAAAAACTTCCTTTAGTCAGAAGACCCTATCCTTCATGGGAAGCACTCTCTGGAATAATCTACCTCCCTCGATTAGAGAATGCCCGAGTCTCGCCACCTTCAAAGGCCAGTTGAAAATATGGCTCAGATCAAACCAACAATGTGATCACAATTAACATACTTAACATATCATTTGCCATGTTTTGCAGCATGCTCTGTGTGTTTTATTTATTTTAGGTTTCACTAACCTTTTATACTATTAATTTACAGGTGGAAATTAGCCCTTGGGCTACAACCTGGCATATTTACTGTACGGCTGTACTGTTCATTAATGTGTAAAGTCCCATTCTTTAAATAAATGAATCTGAATCTGAATCTGAATCTGTCTCACCACTGTGTGACAGGCGTCGGGTGTCGGAGGGCACACTATCTCATGCCTTCTGGTTCTGCCCTTTACTAACGGGGTTCTGGGCCAAAATATTTGATTGGTACTCTAAGGCCTACAAAATAACCCTGCAACTGGAGGCGGAACTTGCAATATTCGGATGCTCGGAGTTCTCTCTGAATGTCCCTACAGCTTTGCAGAAATCTCTGACACTCGGGACAACTGTCGCCAAAAAACTTATTCTGAAGGAATGGAAGTCCTCCTCTTCACCTTCTTTCCACGTGTGGCTGATGGACATGATCTCTGTTGTACAGATGGAGAGACTCAGGTCCCTGAGAACCAACTCACTTAGAAGGTTCTCAACTATCTGGGACCCGTTCTTGGCCTACTTTGACGAGGTCAAGAATGACAAGTGACTGAGGTTAGAGGTGGCGGATGACTCGCCCGTCTGGTTTTTCATGGACCCCTTGCGTGGGATCCCACGCGCCATAATTTTTCAAGCACAAGCACCTTATGTGACTGGTAACACTATGTTGTAATGTTGTATGTTTTTTTTTTCTTTTCCTGTGTCTGAGTTTGTTTTTCTTGTTTGTGTATTAAAAAAATTATTATTATTATATTAAAAAAAAAAAAAAAAAAAGTTCTGTGTATGGATTTAATTTTAACGTTATATGTTATAGCCTACTTCCCGGTATGGTCGCAGTGACTAGTAATGACTGAGCACCAAAGTCACGCTGGTTAAAGTCACGTCCTCTCCTGCATTCAACATACAAACCAAGGGATTTCATCCACCATTCATTTTCCATCTACAGTTTGTTAAAATCGCCGACGTGTGTTCATTTAACGTTATAATGGAGGGCGGAGGGAAGATATATGGGCGGTGGAATCAGACAGTCAGGTCGAGAGGAGTAAGGCCAAGTAAGAGTAGAGCCATACTGTGCTGTTATATGTGGTGGAAATGAGCCAATAGAGTCCCGCACACTTCACAAACGAACTTTTGACTTTTGAAGCGTAAATGTGTGGGGTTTTTTTACGTGATTTTCAGACAACGCTTTAAAAGTCATAAAAGTGCTCCTCGATTATCTTGCTGAACACAAACTTTTCCACAGACCTTATTTCATGCATAATCCACATCCAAAAATCCCCATTCACTTTTCCCCTTATGAACCAGCATGGCTGCGATTTCTTGGTAAGCCTACAGAAATACGTCATCCTGCTGCGTTTCTATTGTCATACATCTAAAAATTGGGTCTGTCACAATCGCAATCCTCCTCCAACTGCAGCCTTTGCAGCAACTGCAGCAAAAAAACCTCTGTAGGATCATCTCACCCTATATTGACTTGCAATGGCCTACATTGATCTCACTGCAAAGGCCGGTTCTCCATCTACTCTGCAGGATTAGGCTGAGGGATCCCCATTCCTGACACTGTGCCCATAGCTAGCATTAGCAACATGCTACAGCCTACTGACTGCAGGGTCAGTATCAGCTGGCCTGTTATACTTCTCTGTGTGCCGGGGTTTGTCTTATGTTTAGCTTGGCTCACTGGCTGCGTGCCATCCAATTAGAAAGACTCATCTAGTAACACAGTGGAGCAGAAAGACAACTGTGAGATGGAAAATTAACAGAAAAACAGTGCACACGCGCACGCACACACACACACATAAATGGAATGACAAAAACTGCCTTTTAACAAATTTATTCATAAATTAGGAATCAGATCCCCCCCCCTACGTACACAAACGTAGACAAAATATTGACACATGTAATTAATTTCTAACTTCTTTTGAATCTCACTACTATATAATAAGGCAGGTTCTGCGGCGCACAATAATGGTTAACTATGCATGCGCGAAGCGTGCGAGGCACACTAAATGAGCAAGACAAACGTGCGATATTTCTCGTTAATAATTACTAAAGCAGTCTACAATAATAAGGATGTCAGTTGGCACACTAGAGGCTCTACAGGCAGCCTTCGTCTCATGTTTCTCAGTACGTTCTAATTTGCCTGCATGACCAATTACAGTGGAACAAGGAGATGCCCCTTTAGAAAATAGATCTGTTGCAGAGCGTGGCAATTTTACATCAAAAGGGTACGGATAGAGACTTGGGGGGAAAAAGCAAATAGATCCTCTATGAATCAACCTCCAGACCAATAACAGAAAGTAACGTCTATATGCGCTTGTGCTCTGCAACAACACTGCTACGATGCACCATTCAATGGAGGAAAACACATCACGTGCGTAAACGTGCACAAATGAACACAAATTAAGTTGAAGCCATTTCGACGAAATTTTAAATCCAGGCTCATATTTGCACACGCAGTAGCAAACGAATCTGAAAAGAAATGGACACAACGCGGGACACAATGTCGAGCTGAAGTCGACCAAGTAGGAAGGGAAAAGGAGGAGAGGGGAGGAGAGGGGAGAACAGTATAGCGGTTAGGGGCTTTGTCTGGCCCGGGTGTGCGAGTGCAGCCACTGCAGAATGGAAGTGCGAGAACAGTGCTATAGCTGGGTGTGTGTGTGTGTGTGAGGGGAATGCATCATTCTGACACAGAGCAAATGACAAAGAATATCTCCTGGATAGGCCTGCCCTCCACCAGTATGAGTTATGCCAGTTTTTGCCCACTACTTTCGGAGAGGGTCAACTCAAGGCAGGGATCATCCGGGCTTTAAAACAAATTACATGTTGTGCAGTATGAGCATCTGTGGACCAGCGCAGACACAGACAGGGGGGAGAGAGTATGGAGGAGAATAAGTTAGAGGGTACGGGCACGTGGAGGAGGGAGGAGGAGGAGGCAGCTGGAGAAAGATAGAAGAGAGGGAGAGCCAGAGATGGAGATGATGATGAGTTGCCGCTGGTCAGGGTGTGTGTAGTCCGCAGAATGAAAAATACACTCGGGTGCGTCGGAGTTTGTCGGCTCGGTCCACACACAGCACGGACAGACGGACTTATTGCCTTTCTTTTTGAAGGTGCAAGAGGTTATTTGCACCTTGTGCTGCTACTTTGTGATGATGACTTGAGACAAAATCCATTTGACTTCTGAGTCAACACTATGTACGTGTCTGATGCTACTGCAAGGATGTGAGAGGAAGCAAACGTTTAGATTAGCAGAGGGTATCCTCGGGTAGACAACGTAGAGCGTATAATAAATATGGACGTGGATACCGTGACGTCACCCATTTACATTTTCACCGTCCCCATCTTGGTTATTTGGAGCCAGAAGTGATGTGAAATTGGACTGCGATTGGTCCGTGATCAGTGAGTTGCGCGATCACTGGACCGGTGGCCTGTAAATCACGCCCCAAAACATAACCTGCTTTGTCGTCTATTTTACTTGAAATGGGGCCATAATGAACTAAGTGAACATCATGCTGTATTTAAGAAGAGTTGAAACTGGCAATTGAGACCATAAACTCATTAGGAAAGTGTTTACTGAGGCAATACATCAAGTGAGAAGTAGGGTCATTTTCCCACTGACTTCCATACACTTTTTGCAGCCGGTGGAGTCGCCCCCTGCAGGCCATTTGAAAGAATGCAGATTTAAGACACTTCTTGAAAGGAGCTACTAGCTACCCCCTTGGTATGCACACACACATGCGCCCACACGCACAGGCGGACGCGCACACGCACAGACAGACACACACACACACACACACACACACACGTAAGTACAGACAAGTGTGTGCATAGGAAGGAAGGAAATGACAATTGAGTAGCTTGTGACTTCTGAGAGATAGCTGTTGCTCAGTCAGCCATCATGTGGAGCTCTTACCCACATACTGTGAGGACTAAGCCAAAAGATGGAGAAGAAGACACAAGAAGACACAAGGGAACCACTTCTGACACTAAAAAGAGCAACTCAAATGTTTTACTTCTTGAGGTCTCAGTTAATCCTCCAGCATTTTTCTGTGAGTTTAGCATCCACAAGCCTTGATTTTGTAGGAGATTATACATGACGTGCACGCTTTCCGGGAACATCTCTGATTGTACCATTGGTTGTGGTGAAATCGCATGGGGTTATTGTGCTGACTGAAATGGACTAAATACAGTAATGCAACGGGCTTTTATCGTCGACACAGGAAAATTGCAAATCCCTGCAATATGTGTGATGAAGTGTGGATTGAAGAGGAAGAAAAATCTTGTGGTTGCAAAAATTGGAAATTCCTGGAGGGAATCGTTTCAATTTCAGCAGCAGCCTGGAGAGTTATTTTGTCCTACTTTGTGGCCGGGCTTGGTTGGTGCCACAGACTGTGGTGATTTCTTCAGTTTCAGCTGTGCTGCTCTCTGAGGTTAAACTATGTGACAGCTCCACTTCCACTCGCAAACAACATCGGCCGCGGGCCCATTTTCACATGCTTAGCGGTGTGAATTCTTACATGCTCCATTTGTGTTGAGCACACACGATTAAGCTCGCCCGCGCCGCGTCTTCACGGGGGAAGCGTACAGTCGACCAGAGAGAGAGGGGGAGTGATGGAGAGACATGTGGAGGTGGATGAAGGAGTGTGTATACATAAATGCAGAGGTCATTGTGCCCAATTACACTCAGCCCTGTCCGTTCATATGTGAGTTTACATCGTTATATTTATTTTCTTGTATGTTGTGTAAGTGCGTGCGTGTGCGTG
>NC_139626.1:44797565-44847565 GCF_964638095.1 Poromitra crassiceps | reverse complement strand
AGAGAACATTTGCAAGAGATGGTACCCTGTTATTATTTTTGCAGTAGTTTCATCATAGTAGGCTAAATTCTCCAGCGTAATAAGATGTGCAAAATCCGGAGAGCGTGGGTAAGATGTCAGTGAAACGCCTGGGTAGGCACACGCTTGTGTGGGGGATATACTTCTCTAATATCTTTGGCATCTTCAGAGTGAATCTGAACGCTTGTGGGTGAATTCATCAGTACTATCTGCAACTGTATCCATCGGTGACTGCTGTCCCATCATGGCTGCTCTTCCCCGTTATGTTGCTTATAAATGGTCAGTGTTTGAAATCGGACCATTTGATCAGCCCATTAGCGCTTCCCAAATGACAAAGAATGTGGTGAGGAAGCCACCCTCGAGAAATCAAGCCACTTGCTATAACAATAAATACATGTAAATGAATAAAAAAATCAAACAAAATTAAATACTTTCAAATAATTTTCTTCATTTCAACTAGACCCCCCCCCCCCCCCCCCTCCCCATGGGGCGCAGTGGCATTACAGGTGGGGCGCAGAAATGTAGCGCAGAACCAATGTTCTGACTGTTTTTGACGTGCACTTTTGCCGCCGGACTTCTTTTCCCTCTGAGATTTACAGTGAATGTGGTAGGAGATGAGGAGAGACCAGTCTGTGGTTTATGTCTGAAAGCTCTGGCAGCGGACAGTATGAAACCCAACAAATTAAATAGATACTTGGAGAAATTGCAGCCACTAATACAGTGATAATAAGACTTAATGCTCTCACAAAGGGACTCGTGGCTCATTTTTCTTGATATTTGTTCTTTTTTGCACAGATAGAACTTCATTGATATCGTTCTAACAAAAGCGATTGCACATTTTATTTGATTTTTGTCTGATGGAGCAATCTAGTTAACTTTATTATTGTTCTAGCAAAGTGATTGCAATTGCAATTTCTGTTTGATTTGTCTTTATTTTATTTTTTTTAAAGCACAGATGGAGCAATCTAGTGACAAAATGTCACAAAAAAAGTCATATATCAAGTTGAAATGGAAGTAGTTTTTTATTTGGACATTAATGAAAGAAAATAGAAAGGAATGGTCATGATCTTGATGTTATTTCAATAAAAATTCAACTTGGACCATTTTGTTACAATTCTTTTGGGGCGGTGGGGCATGAACATCCTCGAACATGAAGAGGACCTCTGACCTAACCCCAACTAATCATCACTCCTCATGTCCCAGAGGTCGATTCATTCATGGATATATAAGGAATTAATCCATTGACTATAAGGATGACTATGTAGCTTTACTATAACAATCCAGTAAGTGGCGGTAATGCAACACTTACTGTAAGTCACTGTCTAGTGCAATTAGTAATTAGTCTGTCATTTTCACTGCAATTATATTCATTAAGACATTTTTATTTAACAAAAAGACTCATATGTAATCCGGTGAATCACTTTATTAAATTGTGGGTGGATTATTAAAAAAAAAATAGTTATGATGACATCACAGCAGACATTTGAATATTTGTGAAAAACCTCAATAGAATATTCAAATTTGAACAAATGTATTCGAGGACAGCCCTACCAGTTTGAGTACTTTGCAGCTTCAATTGGCGTCTGGGCCATGACATGTCCCTGACAGGTCCTTGGCAGATTAAACAAAGGTAACAGAAACTGGACTTAATACTTAACTTATCATAACTTAAAACAATTCAAGCTCTTAATAAACAATAAACTGTATCATTATTTTCTCTAAAGCAATGCCCCAAAGTCCAGTTCTTTGGTATATGGCGAAGATCGCTGCCACTGATACGTCTGTCTGTCTGTGGACAGGCTTTTGTGAACGTGATAGCGTCACAACTGCAAGATGCAGTCACAAAACAGGTGTATAGTTGATTTTAAAATGAAGGCTGAAAATCGGTGTGGTGCGAGCAAACTCTGCGTTCACTTTGTCCGTAAGTCTGCGCGTTTTCCGAAAGCTTACGGATACAGATGAAACGCAGCAGTGCCATTACACACACTCGCACGTTTGAGTCTCTACTGCCCACTGGTGGCTGTATTGCTTAACACGATACCAACGTGAAAGAAAGAAGATGCATGTATGTGTGGCAGTGACGGTTACATCGTTTGAAACTGAGGCATTTATTTCCGGAGGAAAATGTGTTGATGTTCTTCTGTTTACTACTGCGTGTCCTAAGCTGATGGGGCATGGGGGCAATCGCGGGCACATAAGGTAAGTGTTCCTGTTCTGTTCCTCTGCAATCAAACTCCAGCCTAAGGAATAAATGCCTTCCGTAAAGGCAGGAGAGGGCGGCCATTTTCAAGGAACTCTGGAATCCTATTGGCCACGCTGAGCGGGGGCAATTAGCGTGCTTATTCCCCGTGAAATAGAGCGTCCCGGGGCCACGTGCAAAAGGCCTTCTAATGTGGAACCTGGTCTACCTGGAGCCTCTCCTTGAACTGAGTGTAATGCACTCATGCTGCGCTGTGCGAGGCTGTCACTCTGTTCACTCTGCTCACTCACTTACCTAAATAGAGAGCTCATATTATGACAAAATGGCACGTTCATCATTGAATTAAAAAAAAGTTTGTAATTAAAAAAAAAGGTAGAAGATAATGCGCGGGTAAAAATTGTCATATCGGTTGCACATAATTGTTGATCCATACAACCAAAGGCATTTAATCTGCAAATGTCATTGTATGGCACATTTCCTTTCAGATAAAACATACTGTAGGGGTTTACCAAGCTTAATATCAGACTCGGTTTTTGCAGCCGAGACAAAACCACCACAAATATGATATAATTGCCAAGCTGACACAATAACATGTTTGACAACATAAGTACAAGGCAGTCCCAAGGCTTGATGCTACACCTAATAGGTGCTGGAAATATATATATATATATATATATATATATATATATATATATATATATATATATATATATATATATATATATATATATAATCTCAGATCTTTGTTATGTCTTTATTATGTTTGCCATACACAGCTAAGGAGGCAGAACATGGAACATGCCCTGACTATCCAGGGGAGATATACTGTGTATAAGACCCTTACTGTCAGTCTTATCTTATTCCCTGCCGGCTGTTTGGTTGTTCCAGTCCAGGAGGTGCTGATTGCTGCTATGGGAGAAACTGATCTGCCCGGACAGGCCTCAGTGTGTCGGCACGTCATCTTTGTTACGGCCATTTTGCTGTGGAGTCTCTATCTACTCAACGTCAACCACTGTTTGCTGATCTACGCCGCTGCCATGTGCACACAGAAATTAGCTATACCACCAGAGGCTGTAGACGCTGAAGCGTGTCACCTTG
This sequence comes from Poromitra crassiceps, assembly GCF_964638095.1. NCBI lineage: Eukaryota > Metazoa > Chordata > Actinopteri > Beryciformes > Melamphaidae > Poromitra > Poromitra crassiceps. The sequence goes on along the minus strand of NC_139626.1, from coordinate 44,844,249 downwards.
TTAGCTTCCTGTAGCATGTGTACAGGCTTCCGGGGGACTTTGGATGTCACAGCGTACGACGACAGGAAGCGGCTCATGTCGGTATACTCCGCCGCTCTCCGTTCGACGGCTGAACACTCCAGACCGTTACTGCTACAAATGTAAGGCAGAGCCAGAAAGTCTGTGAGTCTGAAAGTTTGTCCCCACCGGACGTATGCAAGTTGTGGGCTGCGCCAGGAGAGACTTGCAAACCTAGTTTGAATCCAGCTGCCGGGGCTGCAGCTCTGCTGGGTAAAGATTCTGCCTGGAGGTCAAAGCGAAATCAAGGCCACGTCTGCGAGAGCTGGCAAATCCCCTGCCAGCGAGAATAATAATACGGTCATAATAAGATACTTTATCGATCCCCGTAGGGAAATGTCCTTGCCCCGGGGAGGTCAGAGTGCAGGGTCAGCTAGAGAACAGCACCCCCGGAGCTGGTAAGGTTTCAGTGTCTGCTCAAGGACAGGAGGCTCGACCGGACCGTTGAAATGTCAGATTCAAATTATTCTGTCGATAATAATCCACTAACTCTAAGCCTGCTGCTTATATCGTCGGTGGTGTCTGCTGCTTCAACAAGCTAAAAGTGTTCTGATAGGCCGGTGTCTAGTGCAGGGCTGATCAGCTGTGTAAGTGCAACGTTTTGAATGAGTTTTTAACAGGCCTACGTTATGGAGAAGCGTGCGCCTCTCTGTCTGTCCGTCCGTCTGTTTGTCCCGCTGCATTGACGGTATTAAGAGAGTGGTTTGGGTCACTGTCTGTGTCTGTTTTTATTTTTTTGCTTCATTGCCAACTTTAAAATATTGTTTTCATGTTAAATACATTTTTATATTTCCCAATATGTTCTCAGGTAGGATGATAGGTATTTATTTGTGGGGTATGGAATGGAATGGAATGAGGGGGTGCTACAGTATATGAATTACAGTAATTATTTGTGTTGTTGTTGTTGTTGTTGTTGTTACCTCTGCATTTACATTAAATGTAAAAGAAAAAGTATGTGTCTTTGATGTTTGTATATTTCGGTTGTCAAGTAGGATGTTTTGTAGTGAAAGAGGCAAAACCTCGGAGGAAGGAGTTAGCTCACACGCAGGCAGGGCCTTGGAGTATGAAGTAGATGAGACATACCCGATCCATGCAAAGATGGCTGAAAAGCCGCGATTTGGATTTTCACAAACTTGTGGTGACTTCATGACATTTTCAACATGAGATTCAGACAGACTTGTTTCATCCGCCTCATAGAAAGGTGTATTGGTCTGTGGAAAAGCTTCATCACTGCACACTCTCGTTCAGATAAAGTGGCTTTCCTTTCCATCTTTGACATGTCTTTAGACGCTACTAACATGCTAATCATACCAGAGTAGAAAGGAGTGCTGTATACCTGATGGTCGGGAAAAAAAAGTTTCACTTTGGAATTGAGTTGGATTGAGGGTGGCAGGTTGGCTTTGAGCAGTTCACTCAGAACCAAAAGGTTGCTAGTACAACTCCTGGCACCAACAGAAGGGTGTATGAGCTGTTAACTGTTAGGGGGACTAGCATTACATATATAGTGCCGTCCCCCACTAATGCTGCTCTAGCAACACTCTATAGCAGCGGTACTCAACCTGTTCCCTACTCAAGAGCCACATTGCCCCCAAAAAATATTTGCAAGAGCCACAATCCAAAAAAGTCCCTTTCCTCCCATTATTTATTCTTAGATGTTTATTTCTTTATTTTAAGTAGAAGAGCCACTACTACCCAAAAAAGAGCGTCGGGTTGAGTATCACTGCTCTGAACCAACACATTGTGTTGCTGAGAGGCTCTGCACTCCAGGTGTGTACAGTAAGAGCCTACTCCGTATGCATGCACCTGTGCTGCGTATACCTAGAGAAAATCAAATCAAGGAATTTCACCCATGTCGTACGAAATGATCAACAAGGTGATCTTAATCTGATCTTCCTTCAAACATCTATTTCATCCCTTTTCTCACCTGCTCCACCTCTCCTGATGACATGCCCCACAAAGGAAAAGATGGGAAAGTAGTGTGCCCAGTTTCAATCTCTTCTTTGCCCCAAATACACATATCCATTTCACATCACATTCCACTCACCTAATAAAACATTATTCTCAACCCATAGCAAATATGCTACAGTATATGATGTTGGGTGTCATCATGTTGGGTGTCAAATGTCATACTTGTGTGACCACAGTCACACAAGTACATTTCAGTGAGCTTCAGTCAGCTTGGACATACAGGAGCGTGACCCCAGTGACCTTGCATCCGTGTTTGCCCAACTTTCCAGATCTACTATGAGGAACAGCATGGATTGTGCAGAGAAAGAACTCTACCAAGCAACATCATCATTGGTAAGTAGTAGCAAATACGGCTAGACTTTAAAAAAAGAAAAAGAAGTGAACTATCCCTTTAAACTAAAGTCGTTTGAGGTCGACCGGCCGTGTGGGGGGAGGGGGGTGGGGGTGGGGGGGTTGTACAAACTATGGTTATGGAAAGAACAGCATCCAGTAAGAGTACTGCATTTCTACTTGTGGATAACCTGTAAAATAAATCTTATTTCCCTCTCGGAGTAACGCCTGTCGACAGACATATATATATATATATATATGTCTGTCGACAGACACGGGGACAGGAGCTTGCTGAGGTAAAAAAGAATGTCTCTATTTTGCAGCAGCACAGCGGGGCTGACAATAAACACTTGATAGATGTGAGAGGCAGGCAAATGCAAACAGAATCCATTCAACACACACACACACACACACACACACACACACAAACTAGGACAAAGGCACAAAGGTTACACGTACACAGACGCACAGATATAGACTTTTTTTCTTCTTTTTTCCGCCTTTTCTACAAATTGTGGCCTGCATGCTTGATTTCCCAATGCATTTAGCCCCTCGCATCCATAACACTAACATATGTAGCGGCTAATACAGTTACAGCCCAGGTCCTCGGTTCCATGTCTGCCCACTTAATGATATTAGGCTTGATTCTATAGTTTGATCCAACTATCAATGTCAATCATGTTAGCGCTGCTCGGTGCGCACAGCAGCGAGCCCTTGGGGGTGGGGGGGTTGGGCGGGGTGGATGCAAGGGGGGGGGGGGGGGGAGAGAACGGAGAGTGGGTGGCGGCTTCTTAATGCAATAAACCTGGCAGATCTGAGAGCCTTTTATTACATTAATATGTTTCTGGTTAATTCTATCTCGTCTCCTAATATGACTTAGCCTAAAAACCCAATTAAATTCTCATTTATCCAATCAGCTCGACCGGAGACGGTGGCGCGCGAGGGCGTTCTGACAGCGATGGGCTACTCTCTCACTGCCGCCCTCAGAGATATCCTCTTTCTTGCCTATAGCCACTGAGCGTAGCGTCATCGGAATGGAGAGACTATGGCAGGCAGCATGCTGTAGAGACTATGGCAGGCAGCATGCTGTAGAGACTATGGCAGGCAGCATGCTGTAGAGACTATGGCAGGCAGCATGCTGTAGAGACTATGGCAGGCAGCATGCTGTAGAGACTATGGCAGGCAGCATGCTGTAGAGACTATGGCAGCAGCAGCATGCTGTAGAGACTATGGCAGGCAGCATGCTGTAGAGACTATGGCAGGCAGCATGCTGTAGAGACTATGGCAGGCAGCATGCTGTAGAGACTATGGCAGGCAGCATGCTGTAGCAGATACTAAAGCCACCCACGCGCTACTGTACGTCCTGCCGGTGAAACACCTCGCTGTCAGGTGAAAAGCAGCGGCTTGCACATGTGTCGGAGGGGGCAGAGTCTACAATCCCCCCCCCCCCCCCCCGAGTCGGCAGAGGGAGATATCAATTAAATAAGTAATAATCATAACTAAGCACTTCATTATTTTTTTTTGTTAAGCTCCCCACTCCCTTAACCCAAGTGCGCATAATGTGGGCCTCTAACAAACGACTGCAATACGGCCTTGTTAAGACTTCAAGTTCAAATGACCTTTAGGCAATGAGCCAGTGGTCTCCCTCTCGGAGGCGCTTGATTATGACAGAACAGGGATTTTCAGTTACCATCCCATTTGGCAGGAGTTGAGAAAACCTTGCAAAATGAGTTGAAATGCGCTCCCCCCTGGTCTAAGCCAAGCACAACTTTATCCTACTTTTACAGATGTTGAGGGAACGGGAGGCTGGATCCCTCGCCGCCCCCCCTATAATCACCAGCCGCAATATGGTGTGAGTTTCCAGCAAATGAGCACAGGGCATTTTCCTGCTCTCCACGGGAGCCCTGCTCAACATGAAGCAGGCAGCTGCGGCAACCGCAAAACGAGCCGGCTATATTAAAGAACGGCGCTATATTGATATCATTAGCATTGCTATCCTCGGAAGTCGTGAATACTTTATCTCAGTCAACTGAAGTCTGTTTTCCTTTAAATCACAGCGTTGAAAAGTCCCTTCTTTATTAAAGGAACACTCTGCCCATTTTCAACCAGCTTTGTATCATTAGAACATCAGTAGTATATCAGAAAACTGTAAACTGTTTTGAAGTCTGTCATTTAATTTGACAGTTATTGAGTGTTAAAGTGTGGACCAGTGACATCACTGGTCCACACTAACTCAAATTAATAACTCATTAACTCAAATCAACTCTCAATAACTGTCAAACTAGATGAATGACAGAATGTTTGACAGTTATTGAGAGTTGATTTGAGTTAATGAGTTATTAATTTGAGTTAACACTCAATAACTGTCAAATTAAATAACAGACTTCAAAACAGTTTACAGTTTTCTGATATACTACTGACGTTCTAATGATACAAAGCTGGTTGAAAATGGGCGGAGTGTTCCTTTAAGGCCTTTTCGTGGCATTTTATTGCACTCGCCCTGCTCCTTTCTTTTGTCTGTGTACGATACTGTTTCCATCTGTTTATCTTCACTTTGTTTAATTGGCTCTTGCCTATATGCTGTATCTCTTATAGCATAAAAGCAGGATTTAACCTGCCGTGTATTTTGTCTTTCTATTATTCTGTATTGTAGAGCACTTTGTAACCTGGTTTGGAAAAGTGCTATACAATAATACATTTGATTATTTATTTGTTTCACGATTATCGTCTGCACACTGGACAGGGTATCCCTTTTACAGTGTTAAATAATTTACTAGAGCATCTCCATTGAATAGACCCTTTTCACGGGGGCCATTTTGTGTCAAAAAGGCAGGATAAAGACAGGTGCAAGCAAAACACTAATGAGGGTTTCCATCATCCATGATTGGAAGTTGGAAAGCCTCATTAGTGTTTTGCTTGCACCTGTGTTTATCCTGCCTTTTCGACACAAAATGCCCCCCCGTGAAAAGGGTCTATTGCTGCACATTGTTAACTCATTGAGTGCCAGCCACTTTTGGAGAACGGACGCTCCCAGTGCCAGAGTTTCAGAGCGTTTTCAGTGATTTCTCGAGGCCCACAGAATATTGTGTGATATTACTATGTAAACACCGAACACGCAAAAAGAACAAGGAGACTCTATTGTATCATCAGCAAAAAAAAGTTTATTGATACCATTTTCCGTTCTTTAGTTATCAGCCGGAGAAGATAGGTCAAAAACAGCAAAAATATGCTTTTCTATCAGGAAGCTGAGATATTCAGCCTTTTGTGAAATGCATTATTTCAAGCACATTCACTCACTCTAGCTAATATTTTTTTGATGATGTGACCTGGTTTAGTTCTGTGGTGCATGCGTGCCCCACCCCCCTGTCCCCCCCTCTCCCCGCCTCTCCCCGAGTCAGCTGTAAACTCCTCCCCACACGCACAAAGTCTATTCGGAGCCTCTGTTTTTGCGCCGCGCGGCTCCTGGCAGCTCACAGCAGCATTGAGGAAATGCCCAACGCGACTGCAGGTAAGGCGTTGGGTGCTGCCTTTCTGGTGTGTTGAGAAACAGACAGACAGACAGGCAGAGGAGCTGCAGTTGTGTGCACGGATTGATTGTTGTTGGCAAGCAGCCCAGAGCCATCATGTAGATGGCTCTGGGCTGCTTGCCAACAACAATCAATCCGCGCAGCATGAGCGCGGTTTGTGTTTGATCACGGCTTTGCTCAGGCTGTATTCCTGACACTTCTGTCATCTGGAGAGCACTGTCGCCACCTAATGGCTCGGTAAAATAGGTTATAGACATTCAACATGTCCCAAAATGTTACAGGACATAGATCTGGCTTCGATGGACCCCCCCCCGTCAAAAAACGCAATTGACGACAGTCGTCGTCTTTGGCACTCTACGTCAGTATTTGAATTGACGACAGCTGTCGTCATTGGCATTCAATGAGTTAACCTTGCTTGCAAGATGGATAACCTCGCGAGATCAAAAGAGATTCTCTCGACGTAATCCGTCTTGTCATGCACAGGCAGTTAAGATGATTGGCCGAACCATGCCGGCTCGACGAATCAGCGGCAGCCTTAGGCGGGCTTAGGCTCGTCTGGGCAAGTAGTGGGTACATGGTCTTTGTAGTTCTTTTCACTCGTCAACATGGCTGCCGCCGCGGAAGTGACAGGCAGTCTGAATGAAATTGAATGTAACGTTCCCAATTCTATGTATTAAATTCTAAAAAACCACCCTCAACATTTGGGAAGGCTAAGCCACACAACTAGTTCGGTATAATCTAACGTCATGCTTCGAAGGCGACTTTACGACGATGAGGGCGGTGAGGACTCAATCAATGAATACCATGGAGATCAGGCACCTTCCTCCGGTCGCAAACGTTACGTCAGAGGCATGGCGATCTGATTGGTTGAAGTTAACACGCACCAGCGGTGGTAGACAGATGGGTCATCCAATCACCTGCCAAGTAGCTTGGAAAAAGTGCCCGCCTCCGTCAGCGGGTCGGGTTACTGCATTCCCAGATCGACTGGTTTAGTGAAACGTAATGTGGAGCTAAACCGTCCATCTGGCAGCGTCAGGTTAGCACATTGTGTGTAGGATGAAAAACGTTATTGTTGCACTTATGTGAACATAAATAACTTAATGAAGCAGACACCTGTAGAGGGGGGGGGGGGGGTTGGACTGCTATTTTGATTTGATCATAAGAAAAAAGAAAGTGACATTGTTCAAAATGTGTGATCAGCCTTTGAAATGGAAAGAAGCTGTCAGAGATTGTGTTGATATAATGCAGTAGATACTCAAACAGTACAAGTCAGTAACAAGAGAAAGACGACGCATGAAAACAACAACAACAGACAAACATTTAACTCAATAGATGTGCAACTGTGGCAGCAGTTTGACAAGCGAGATGTGTGATGTATCCTTCTGAGGAGTCCACTTTATTTCCCTTTATTTATTTCGCTTTATTTACTGTGACGGTGACACAGACAGCACATTTAGGAAAATATCCTGGAGTTAATTATTTTTTTGGAGCATTTCTGCCTTTATTTAGATAGGAGAGTCAGGCAGACAGGAAAGGTGGGGAGAGAGAGAGAGAGAGAGAGAGAGAGAGGGGATGACATGCGGCAAAGGACCTCGGGTCGGATTCAAACCCGCGTCGGCCACACAAAGGGGCCGAGCCTCCATGGTACGCGTGCGACCGGGGTGAGCCGCAACATCCTGGAATTATTCACTTCAATCGGCTAAAAGCCCACTTGAATGATTGAGTGGAACACTTCACAAACGTCGCTCGCGCCCTGGATGAAACATTATTTCTGTTTTTTGGTAGATTAGCTAATCTGGGTAAGCAAGTGAAAAATAGAGGTGTGCTGGAAGAGGATGAAGCCAAGAATCATGGCGGTGGCAGACGATCCGATCGAACCAAAGCCAAGAGAGCCGGTGGGTAGAAGGAATCAACGGTGTGACTTTTAGGCGATGTATTATTGAAAACTGCAAAATCCCTTAAAAATAAATAAAACAGAAGTAAATAAATAAAATAGAAGGAAAAGAATCAACAGAAAACACCCGGGACACAAGGACGGGAAATTGGAACTCGCATTCTTCCCCTATAGTCGCAAGCAGGTGGTCTCGCTATCTTGGTGGAGGACATTCACCGTGGGTCAGTTGCCTCAGCTGTCTCCGGCTCTCTCTCTCTGAAGTGGTGCTCGGCTATGAAGGAGTACCTCTGAGTCGACTGAGCCTCCTCCGGGGGGGGGGGGGGGGGGGGGGGGGGGGGGTTGGCCTCAAATAGACTAGTCTTTCCGTGGGGCCCCCTGGTCAACGCGGTGTCCCAAAGCCTTCAGGGGGGTGTGCTTCTGAAGCAGCTGAGAAAGCCAAAGTGTTTCAAAGTGAGTGCTTTGTTGGAGCACGGTGGTGGATTGTGGCTTGTCGGCGTGGCGCATTAGGTGTTGACAGATGGGAGGGAGGGCACGGGACGCTGTGGGGAACCAGTGATTTATCGCTGGGCCTGGGACATTTAACGGGGGTGTAAGTGCTGAGTCTGGAGGGACCATGATGGGAGAACAATTGCAAAAAGAGAGAGGAATAAACAAAGAGGATGAGACAAAGACGGGGGGGTGGGAGGTGTGGAAGGGGGGGGGGGGGCATTGCAAGTCTAAACAGATGATTTAATGAAGATCTCGATGACCCGCGGCGTTAAGACGACAGCCGACTTGTACCGTCACGTGGGCGAAATCTGCGCGGCTATCGCAAAGGAATTGTCGAGGGTCTCTCGGCACAGAAAGAACAAGCTCCGGGCTCCACAAACGATGTCAAACATAAGGGGGGGGGGGGGGGGGGGGGGACTTAAGTATTAACTTCTATTACATAAAGAATCACTGCGAAGAATAGGTTGTTCTCCAGCTGTTCAGAAATAGATTATTTTGGGCCGTCTTTCGACATTTTGGGGCCCTTCTTATCCCCGGGCCGTTCTCCATTTTGATTGGTGTCACACGTAGGTATAGGCTCTGCACTTCTTTCAACTTTGGACAGTGTGGGGAAAATCGATAATTCATCATTCATTCTTTTTAGTCGTACTCGTGGATCAATAAAGAAAGCGTGCTTTGTGCCGCTGGAGAAAGCTGATGTAGGACAGGATGAAGACCTCGGGGAAAATATGTTGGTTATACAGCGGGATTTATCAACAACTGCTTGATGATGCAAGGTCCATCTATTTCCTCAAGAATGATTCCACCTTCGACATTTACCTCATTCTGCTACGTCGTGTGTGTGTGTGTGTGTGTGTGTGTGTGTGTGTGTGTGTGTGTGTGAGAGAGAGAGAGAGAGAGAGAGAGGAGGGGGAGAGAGAGTTTATGTAGATTATTTGTCTGACTACATGTGTGCTGCTGCAATGTAAATTGATTTGCAATATGTGTGTATATGTTTAGATCACACGTTATTTTCAGGTTTTGCGTTTCAACGTATCACAGTGTATCTGGTGTATCTGGATGTTTCAGTCATCCAGACAAATCCAGACAGGTCGTGTATGAACAAACAAGAGCCTACGGTCCTGTACTTCAGCCTACTATGAGACTATTTTCATTGACTGTGAAAAAGAACGAGGGGAATCGGAAATATGTGTGAAATAAATGTATAATCCATTCAACTGAGTCCCCAGGGTGTCCTATGTACCTCCTCCTCAGGAGAGATGGTAATAATAAATACTAATTTAGCACTTTAAGTCTTGCGCTTGGTTCACACCAAAAGCATCTCAGAAGCAGCGCTTCACTGAAGCATCCAGCAGAGGTCCAGCAGGAGCCTTGCCATTCACACCAGAAGCACTCTGTTTTGCTCCACGCCTCGCTCTGTTTTGCCCCCCCCGCGCTGGCCTGCCCCCGCATCACAACTTGTATTGACTTCATGCCTGGCTGCTCGCGTGTAACTGCTCGCGGCTCGCGCGAAAAATAGATTAGAGACGCCGAAACTCAAATGAAACTGCCTCCTCGCGGCGTTGCTTCAGCCTAGGATAGGCGTCTGGCGTGTTTGGGCTGTTTGCCTATTGAAAGTTTGAGGCGACGTTACAGCTACAAGCAGTGCTGCAGATGCAGACATATAGGGACCAAAATAAGCTTTAGAGAGACCGTTTGATTTTCCTTCACATCTGAATGTTTATAAAGTGGGCACAAACTGCATCGATCTATGCCAATGACTATAGTTGGACATCCGCAGCTGCACCGAGACCAGACCAACTATGCTAGCGTCAGGCAGTTCAGCTCGCAAATATCAATGTGTCACATGAAAAAGCAGGGAACAGAATCAATGGAGACTCGAGAGCGCGCTCACACAGCCTCCGAACTAATGCCGAGCGAAAGGTTTGACAGAAACGCCTTAATTATGAGCAATGTCTGCCGCTTGATTGTGTGACATTAATTAGCTTCCTGTTCCCGTTCCTGCCATCGCTGCAGCAACACATCTCTTTCTAAGTGGGCAAAACAACTTTGCTTCCACAAACTGAGCTATCGCTTGTTGTCATTTTCATCTACCTTACACCGAGCCTTCAAATAATGAGTACTGCTCTGTGTGTGTGTGTGTGCGTGTGTGTGTGCGTGTATGCGCGCGCGTGTGTGTGTGTGTGTGTGTGTGTGTATGCGCGCGCGTGTGTGTGTGTTTGTGTGTGCACAGTGTAAATTTGTACTGTATGTTTTTGCTTATCACCATCCGTGTCTGCCTCTGCACATGGACATGTATGCTTGTGCCATAACCAGAAATGATGTGTGCGTGTGTGTGTGTGTGTGTGCGTGTGTGTGTGTGTGTGTGTGTGACACACACAGAGAGAAATATAAAAAATGCACTCTTTCCACATGTTAATGTATACAGTACTGTATGTATTGTAACTGCTCAAACCTGTGAGGGTGTCTGCGAATTGTTACGGTGTTGTTTCCTTTCTTAGAGTGACGGGGAGCCTCATCAGAGTATTGAGACTCGGCCAGATAGCAGAGCAGACGGAGGAGGAGGAAGGAGATGAAAAAGCGAGGAGAGGACGGAGCGTCGTCATCTAACGAGCTGGGCAGGGCTGCTGCAGAGAGAGAAGGATGGAGAGAGATGGGCTGGACAGGAAAGTGATTAGGGACCGAGAGAATAGGACAGAAGGCGGGCTGGGAGAGAGAATGAAGAGGCGAGGAATCAAACCGCTCTAGCAAAAAGGGCTAGCAGTTAGCGCTATGTCTGCACCCATGATGAGTGCAAGCCAAAGGATTTCCTTTCGGGGTGCGGAATTGCTATTTGGGACAAGAACGTTGTTGCCTTCTGCACATTGTTCAATTTCAAACATAAATGATCATGGCGTTATCTCGAAATATTAGGTAGGAATGATCTGAATAGTGCCGACAAGTTGAATGAGAATCACTCCTGTGCAAAAAATGATTTGATTTTGAAAGAGTTGATGTTGTAGCCATCCTAATCACGTGTCGTGAACTCACATCCTGTTCCTTCTTACGGATCGGGCTGGCCTCCAGAGATTTCCAGAAATGACAAAGTGTACAGGCCAATCGGGGACCTGCCTCATAGTTGACACCGTGACCGGCCAATCAGGGACGCCGCTGGCAAAACAGTATGGCGGCTCCCCGAAGCGACGAGCGGTAACGTTAACGTCCGTAGAGTAAACACAGCCATAAGTGCAGTTATCGCAGACATAGACTCAATAACAACAATTAAACATTCAGGGCACCCTTGGGCGTCCGGGTAGTGTAGCGGTAGATTCCCTGCCTACCAACACAAGGTGGGAAGGTGGGAAGCCAGAATGAGGGTACAGTATGTGTCCTGGTTGCGTGTATACTTTTCCCAATGGGGTTTAGAACAAACCACGCCCCAAACTCATTTGATTGGTCCCCCCGCCCCTCGCTGTCCTCCTCCTCCGCCACCACTGACAACAAACTACCGTAAATAGCAGAGGTGACTCCGCTCCGAGTCGCTCCTACTTCTCCGAGCGCCACACATCTCCAGGGGAAGGAGAAATGTATCGGGGGAAGCGTGTGTGTGTCTACGGCTCTCCCCAGATCGGCAGACGGGGTGGGGCAGCGACCGGGGGCAGCAGGGGGAATTGGCAAAGTACAATTGGGGAGAAAATGGGGGTAAAAAAAACAAAAAAAAAAACATTCAGGGCGCCCTTGAAAATGAGTGCTTGCTCTCAAGGGGCTATAAATAAAGGTTTAAAAAAAACTAGAACAATAGTATGAAAATACATTTTCGTCGTTCTTCCGAGTGAATCTGGATTGGGCGATGCCGATTGGCTGAAGGCGTTGTCTGTCAAGGCAAGTACTCCCACTAAAATCGATATGGACGGCTAGGAGGAGACCCTTTTACGGTGGACGTCGCAGGGTTAGTTGCGCACGCATCACGGTATGCAAAACGCTGCGGAATACGGGAAAAAGACGTATTGTGCCGTATAGAAGCTGGACATTCCCACTAGGAATATGACGATGTCCGGCACTGCAACTTTGGCGATGACCCATCCTGACAGTGAGCACGGGTCAATAAACCTCACCCCATTGAAAGAGTGAAGCTTATTTGCGTAAGATAACCTGTCTGTTAAAATACGTGGAGGAGGCGTCGGGATCTTCCATATTTCTACGACAGCCGAACCCGCTAGTTGTAACTTTCTGCAACGAGTTCGGCTCCGCCCACCAAATACGTCATCGCTGTTTACAAACAGTAAAAAGGTCTATTGATGTTGATCGTGTTCAACCAATGGGGGATCTGCACATAGGGGAGGTTGCTTTGGTTCAACCAATGGGGAATCTGCACATAGGGGGGAGTGTGAGGATAATGTATGCAAGCATGCATGGGGATGGATGTAAATCTGCCAACCAGAAGCAATGAGGAAATCTAATTTAACACCACATCATCCAGAAACATAACTACAAACACACTCGTTTTACACACGCATGTACACACACCAACCACTTACGGCTACAGCAAAACTGTAAATACAGGCTGATCCGTCGTAAAATGGACAGAATTATAGACGGATAGATTTCTCTCTGTTTGGCTGTTTTGGAACGTCAACGTAAGTCGATAGAAAAAATAAGTAGGAATGACTATTTGTTAAAAGGAGTCAACTGGGTTCAACTTTCTGTCGGACAGCTGTCAGTGAAAATGAGTTGAAATGAACAGAGAAATGAACGGAGAGGGACATACACGACGGATTAGTGTGGCCAAGGCCAAAAATAAGAAAGCGATTGAAAGCGTGACCCGTGTGACACACCCAGCATCAGTGGTATCACTCTTTGATCTCCTCTGATGGCCCTCTCCACACACCCAATTAAGCCTGAACGAACGCTGTCAACTTAAATCCAACTCCTTTACATCTACTGCGGCCATGTCCTTCAGCCAGCCGCTGCTGATGGACAGTGGAGCCTATAGCGGAGGAGCTTGGGGACAGGAGCTATTGATTAGCTGTGCTTTGTTCTGCTGGAGAGCCACGCTGCACCGTAAACACCAGGATAATCAGCGCGAGGGCGTTTGGGTAGAGTAGAGGTGAAAAGCACTCAAGCCACCACCACCACGGAGACCCTGGGTTCAACTCCTGGCAGCGCTACTTGGTCAGACATTCTTACAGACACAACCGGGCTTGTCTGCGGGGTTGGAAGCCGATGGGGTATGAGTCCCAAGCCCCCAGGAATAGCGCTGGGCTGTGAAGCCATTTGAACAATCTGTATTGCCAGTCACGTGACGCCATGCAGCCCAGAAAGGAAAATTCCCATCCACTTGCATCATGGGGACCCCGGCAGCTGTTAAACCCAGGGGATTTTTTTCCGGGTGTCACTCAAAATATAAAACGACTCTTTTAATTATCAACAAAAAAAATTATGGGGCATTTTTTCTTCAGAAGCCACTAAGAGCCGTATACGGGCGTATTTTCTTCTTTTAATACATCCATGGGTGGGAGACGTCATGGAATACGTCATGGCACATATGCGCACTGCACTTCGCCTTGGGCCGCATGGTCAGGAAGTAAAACCAGGAAGAAAACCCCCCCCCATGATGGCTTCATCATGCGCCTGTGGGCAGCCTCCGTCCGAATGCATGGGTGGGCGTGGCACGTCCCCTATCCAGTTATTTTAGTACATCCATGATGAGTCCTGGTTGCTGCACTAGCGGCACCTCCTCTGGTCAATCGGGGGCGCCTGTTCGGGGGGAGGGGAACTGGGGGGGGGGGGGTTAGCGTGATCCTCCCGCACGCTGTGTCCTGCCGGTGAAACGACTCGCTGTCAGGTGAAGAGAAGCGGCTGGCGACTGCACATGTATCGGAGGAGGCATGTGCTAGGACAGCACAGGGGGGAATTGGCCAAGTTCAATTGGGGAGAAAATGGGAGAAAACTTTATCCAAGAAAAAAGGGAAAAAAGGAACGAAAAGGGAGAATAATCAGCGACACAGCGGTTGGACAGATGTCCTTTTGGTGAAAGGACCTAGGCGGTCCAGTCCAGCGCTTTGTTGGATGCTTTGTTTGCAGGTTTCAAGACAATAGGTAGAGACATGTGGGCAGCTGCTGGCTCTGTGTGCCGTCCGCGGACACATTGACGCTCAGCCAAAGACAAGATGGCCTCCGATGAGAAGAGGACTCATACACACAGCCACCGACTGTTCCCTGCTGCTGCACACTTACAAGTGTTCCACGCACACACACACACACACACACACATTTATACACCGACACACACACACACACACGCCGACACACACGCACGCATGCACACACGCGCACGCACACACTAATACACATAAACAAATGGTGACAGGCTTAGCCCAGGGGCTCTGTTCCTGTCTGCTTTAAGTATTTATCAGTGCCCACACCCTCCCTTCCTTCCAATTCTCAAGGGTCAATGTTCACCAGCCTTTCCTGCCTAAGGGCCTCGAGATCTCTCTCTCTCTCTCTCTCTCTCTCTCTCTCTCTCTCCTCTCTCTCTCTCTCTCTCTCTCTCTCTCTCTCTCTCTCTCTCTCTCTCTCTCTCTCTCTCTCTCTCTCTCTCTCTCTCTCTCTCTCTCCTAACACTCTCCCTCTCACCTTTAAGACAACAGCGGCGGGGAGGAGAAGATATGCCCTGCATGGTGAGGAAAGTCAGCGCAACCCCCCGGGCAAACACATGTCCACACGTGCGCACACATATACATTATACAATATGCGATCGCTCAACCCCCCCAATTGTTGATGGAGCACTCTGGTGTGTCGTCTCCCCGGAGGGACCGTGTGACCTGGAGGGCCATCCGTCTCCCCTCTAACGATCCGCCCCTACCTCGCGCCACCCGTTTACCTTTATGTGCCACAACCAGGCTAACGGTGAGATTAGTGCTCTCGCTATCACACCCCCTAAATCCTTCTCACAGGCCCGCCTGAGTCCTTCTCACAGACCCCCCCCTCGCCCGCTGTGCCTTCTGGCTATGGCTAGGCTCTGCCCAGCCTCCCCTGACCCAGCCTGGTAATGCATTACTCTCCAGATCAATTGATAGATCGGCGCTGTCGGAGCTGCCGTAACTAAATCAGCTGCTCCTGATGATTCAGCAGCAGCCAGGGAGCAGCCCGCTGTCACCAATCACAGATCACCAGCAGCCGGGACAGGTATGGACATTCTCCTGTCACTTCAACCTAATTTATTGCCAGCTACCACATTGATTAACCTTGTGCTGTGGTTCAGCTTCCTATATAAAAATGAGGGGAGGGGAGCGGAGGAGCAGGGGGGGGGGAACTGAAGGGAGGAGGGGAGGGCCAGGCATAAAGACAACTGGATGTTTCCACTACTTCAGTAAACTTTGGACTTTCGCTGTAGAGCCAGGAGCGAGCACAGTGAGAGCAGGAGACACAACTGACTAGTAATGATTTTGTCTCAGGCTGTTGTCTTGTTTGGTGCTAAGCAGCTCGCCTGCTAAAGCATCCGGTTACATTCTGTTCTGCAACAGAACGCCAGTTCACGGATCCGGGTGGTTTTAAACAGGGCTACTAAACAGCACCTTTTATGAATGCATTATTTACATTTGAAACAATTAAGGCCAATACTGCCACTCTGTATATGTGTGTGTGTGTGTGTGTGTGTGTGTGTGTGTGTGTGTGTGTGTGTGTGTGTGTATGTGTGTGTGTGTGTGTGTGTGTGTGTGTGTGTGTGTGTGTGTGTGTGTGTGTGTATATATATATATATATATATATATATATATATATATATATATATATATATATATATATATATATATATTTATATATATATATTTATATATTTATTTATTTTACATCTGTTGTATAAAATCAATATCACACTCGAGGTTGTGCTGTTGTCTTGTTACTGATCTCCGGCACTCCCTCTCATGTGATATTGCTTAATTAGAAGCCTGTATTAATCGCGCTCTAACCTTGACGCCTCATGAAAACATCAACCGTGTTTTCACACTGGTGTGCATTACCTCTTTTTTCTTTTCTTTCTTTTTTCCTTTTTAAGCAATTGATAGTGGCCCTGTGTTACCATTTGTTAAGAATAATAATGAAAGTCTGTGGTTGGGAATAGTTTCTCTAAAGACTCGTTACAAGTGTCTTGCAACAGCTCTGTTATAATGCACGAAATGAATTTGGTGTGATCGTAATATACTGTAGCCTATATGCCAACCAAACACACTACTGTAGCATTAGCATGAATTCTAAGAGGCTGCTGCAAATGTCTTTAAAAGGCACCAGCATAACAACACTGTTCATATTCGGCAAGAAAGTCCAGGATAATGATCAAGAGCATAAGCTGTCAAAATTGTACCACTTTAATACAAAAATCTGAATATAATTAAATTGCACTTCTTGCTTTGCGGATAGGGCTTAGGCTCCACCAACTTTCAGTTTTAAATTGCTCACAATTTTCTAGCTATTTAAAGCATCTGCGTCAGTGTTTCCCAAAGACTGGGTCGGGGGCCCACAGGTGGGTCGCAGGAGATTTCATTTGGGTCACCACATACGATTTGCAAAGTTTCTTCCACAATCTTACATTTAAAATGTCTACACAGTATATTGTTTTACTGATGAGAAATAAAAACAATTACATAGCCTGTTAACTCCACCTAAATGCATTTATTTGGTCTCTCAAGTATTCAACGTCACAGACATGTATAAAACAAAAAGTTGTGTGATGTATCGCTTCGAATTGGCTGGTGTACCTATTCAAGAGAAGCAGATGTGGAAATGGCAGTAAAAATGAACGTTCATTTATGCACAAATTTGCTCCTCTCACAATTCATAGATGGGGCCTGTGGTGAAGTGGGTCACGATGGTGTGTCATTTTTAAAAAGTGGGTCTCTAGGGGGGAAAAACAAGTTTGGGAAGCACTGATCTACGTAAACACATTGGATGAAGTGTTTTATGAAAGCACTTGGTAACAGGGTGTGTAACCCTTATTGCGGATGCAGAGCTGAGAAGTGGAAGCGTTTTGTTCTTTGCTTCTCTTTGATTCACTCTCTGTTCTCGGCGAGGATAGCCAGGGGCTGTCCACAATCTCCCAGCTGTAGCCTCTAACACACAACTCATGGGCCTAATGAACCACGGCAAAATGACTTTAGCAGAAAGCTGCCTTTTGCCGCGAGAGGAAAGGGCACTTGAGTTTTCATAGGCGAGCACATGCCTTTAAGTTTGGGAAGAGGAAGTGAAAAGAGAAAATCCCCCCGTGGATTCGACACCGTACTGGCAGCAAACGATTGCGGCCCCGTTCTGCATTCTCCATTGCGCTAACCCTACGGTTAGTGGTGAGCGGCCAAGAGTTGCCACAGAAATTTAGCGCTTTCTTTTTCGATTTGACCCTAAGAAATGGTGAATAAAACCGGATGTGTCTCTAGGCAGTGAAGTGAAAGCTTTGGACAGGCAAGATAGTAACTCGTAATAGTAACTAGCTTTCAGAACCAAACCTTCAATATGGCCAAGAAGATCATGGGTGCCTGACTTTGTGTAAATGTGAGGAGGCAAAATCTGAACAGGGCGGGGCATCTCTCGGGGACATCCCTCAGATTTATATAATGTATTTTTCTTCATTCTTCATCATTTCTTGCAATTTTACATACTGTGTTTATTTTTATATATTTAGTTTGTATACAGTAATGTTTGATTCTCAATCCAATTTATTTAAAGAGATGCTATAAACACAGGAGAGGTGGGTAGGTGGGGGGGGGGGGGGACTAACATCAGTCATAGGCTAAATTAATTTGGACTATGATAGTTCTTTTATATTCTCTCACACTATCCTTTTGCTCTGGCATCCTGCCTATTGCTGTTGCTCTGCTGACACTGCTAACAGGCTATCATCTGAAATCGTTTGTTGAAAACACCTCACTTTAGTTTTGCTAGATTGCCAAAAAAAAACACAGTTTCAGAGAGAAAGAGAGAAACTCTGGCACACAGAACACGACATGACAACCTAAACTTACTAAAAAAGGGAAAAAAAAAACAGTTGTTAGCGAGCTAATAAAAAAAGTAGGTCACATAACCGTTTGTCTTTCACCTCTGGTGGACAGACACAGCTCTTCAGAGAAAAACACTTGTTCTTTTTTTATTATTTTTTATTTTTCCTTTGTTTGCCCACAAATTGTGCAATGCTACAGTACACAATTATGCTGCTCCACCACAGTCACGCCATTGACGATCGCATGTATTTTTAGCGCCGGTTGGACTATACCACTTGTGTTGGAAAGGGGGTGTAGCAGTTAGGTATTAGATGTTTTTTTTTTTTTTTTTTTACTAAATTTAGACTTTATCAATTTTGCCACTCCTCATTTCCAAGTGGAGTGCCTAACGCCTAACGGTGTAGGCACCAGTGGCCTTGACATCAGATGGAGGTCAAATCTCTCTCTCTCTCTCTCTCTCTCTCTCTCTCTCTCTCTCTCTCTCTCTCTCTCTCTCTCTCTCTCTCTCTCTCTCTCTCTCTCTCTCTCTCTCTCTCTCTCTCTCTCTCTCTCTCAGCACACAGATGTTGGAAGGGCTGTTAGATGAAGCACTGCTAATATTCTATGATGACCTGAGAGGGGTTCTAATCCAATAAGGAGTCTTATCTGATATGCCCTCCTTGTTGCTAGACTATGGTATAAGCACATTGGCCCCCGACAAACACACATTAGATGACTGGGCAGGGCATGGAGTATCACACAGGGCCTTTTGCCAGCCGGGGATGTGATAGTATGAGGATCGATGCACGCTTGCAAATGGCTTCATGGCCACAAACGATGCTCAATACAGAGTTTCCGTGATACATATATTATCCATTTAATAAAATTCTGAAGCAGCGGCCGCAATCATTTTGTGGCCGCTGCGTCAGAATTGTATTGAAATACTCTGCAGAGGACTTTTAATTTGAAAGGGCGGACACAGGAAGTGGTGACACCCGGCCGAGGCGAGAGGGAGCGAGAGAAAGAAGAGAAAAAGAAAGAGAAGAGAGAGAATTATAGATTTAATAGCCAACGCTAAGTTAGATCAATTTGACATCTGCAGTGCATTCTCTATTGATGTTCATGGCCAACTAATTATGATTGATATGAATAAAATATTGTGAAATAAAGTTCAAGCTAACGTTAGCTTGGTAACATTGACGTTAGCATCGTGCGTGCTACTGAGCATCAACGGGCCACCTCAAGGCTAGCTTCCCTACGACAGAGCCTTACGGCGCAAACAGGAACTGAAAACGACGCGGAAGCGATGCGAAGCGTCTGGAAGCGCGGGCAGTTTCACTTCGCCGCCCTTGTTAACAGATTTGACCGGTCACACCGGCCGCGGCGCGGGCGACTCGCGGCGATAGTTTCCGTGTCTGGTGTATTTCTGACGCGAGCGATTGTGTGCAGCCAGGCATGAAGTCAGTACAAGTTGTGAGCGGCGAGGAGCAAAACTGAGCACTTCTGGTGTGAACGGCACTTCGTTTTCCAGTGTGTTTGCGCCGTTGGAGCAATAAAAAGCTTTCAGCCAGTCTGCAAACTTTCCCACTGAGGCTAATATACAGTGGCCTCTGAAAGTAGTGGGTCAAAGAGGCATTATGTATGAATAAATGTGTTGTTGTAAATATGTAAATGTGTCAATAAATATGCTCAAAAGTTTGTTTTGCAGTCAAGTGTCACTTTATTTCATATTTTTTTAATGACCTATTGATATTCACATCAACTGCTGGCATACTTCTCACGCACACCACCCAGGTACAAGAAAACCATTTACCCCTGCTGGGGGGGAAGAGGGGGGGAGAAGAGGGTGCTTATGGTGGACTACCAGAGGAACTGGAGGCCCCCTGTCCAGTTTGCTATCCAGGGAGAGGAAGTGAAAAGCGTGGACTAAAAAATGAAGTACCAAATCAATGTCATTTAATTCATGTGATTATTAGGTCAACTTAAAGGATCTTGGCGTGAATAAGTGACAGCACCGCCACCGTTTTTGTAAAGATCGTTTTCTCAACGAGAGCCGAGACTAGCACCATGCTTCCTCCGAGACATACGCAGCTGCTTCTTTTCATCCAACAGCTAGGCTTCACCAGCAGAACGTAGCACGTGGGAGGATCACGCTATTCCCACCAGTTCCCTTCTGCACCAAACAGGCGCCCCGACTGACCAGAGGAGGCGCTAGTGCAGCGACCAGGACAAAATACCCTCAATCCAGCTTCCCTCCCGCAGACACCAGCCAATCGTGCCGGTATGGACGCCCGACCAAGCCGCCCCTCGCGTTGGTAGGCAAGGAATCTACCGCTACACTACCCGGACACCCCGAGTTGAGTTGAATTTGATCCTATTAGACATTTGTGTGAAATTGTCATAATTAGCGTATGGATTCTTGCGTTATGGCCAAAAATGGCTTTTGTAAGTCAAATTGTCATCAGTTCATCCAATTGAGTTCAAGTGGGCGTGTGTGCCAAAGTTGGAAAAAAAACAGAGAAAAAATCCCTCCAGGTGTTCCTGAGATATCACATTCACGAGAATGGGACAGATGTGAGGTCACAGTGACCTTGAACTATGACCTTTGCCTACCAAGATCTAATCAGTTCATCGTTGAGTCCAAGTGGACTTTTGTGCTAAATGAGAAAAGGATTTCCCTCAAGGCATTCCTGAGATATGGCGTTAACGAGAATGGGACGTATGGACGGACAGACGCACGGACACACGGACAACCCGGAAACATAAAGCCTCCGGCCGCGGCGGTCGCCGGGAAGAGTGTGGCCCGAGTACAGTCCATCTGGTGTGAAACTTGAAAAGAACTGCTTGGCCGTTTGTGTCTTTGATTGGCAGGTTTTGATGGGTCACCCTTTAACCGGGTCACAGTTTAATTCTGAAATGTGAGTAATTAGTTAAAGCAGGCGTAGCTTCGAGGACAGCATGTTATCGTCAAACTCTGCCGCTAATTCTTTTGACAGGTCTGCATTTTGCCATTTCACCACTACTGACAACTTGACCCCCAAAGGGGACAGGAAGTTCCTTTCCCAGCTTTATTTGTCACCCAGGACCCCCCCCCCCCCCCCCCCCACACACACACACACACACAATATGCAAATGCGTATCCACTTGTAGCACGTAATGTGCATGTGAAATGAGCTCAAAATGAATCACGTTATACAGACATTTACAGATACAATTCTAATGTATCCGCCATGTCCGCACATTGCAGGCTAATATCACACTTTTTTTGTCTCCTTTCGAAAATCTACCGGACAATGAAATGAACACAATAGAGGTTAATATATGAACTATATCATAACTCTGCCTCCCTCTCCCATCTAGCAGCATCAAAACATCTAGAAGATGCTCATTTAGGTCCATTCATGAGCATGTTATGGCTTAATGGCCCTACTGAATGAACTGAGAAAGGAAGGTTCATGGGCTTAGTAATTGCCAAGGTCGGGGGGGGGGCTATCTGGCACTTTACAAATACTCTACCCCCCCTAATGACTATAAGAGCTGGCAAACACTAAATGGCCCGAAAGAGAGGATGAGAAGCCCTAAGGAACATTTGAGAGGACTGCTTCCTTTGCTTCCAGCGAGCAGCATCACCTCAAAGCACTTCAACCCGCTTCTTGTTCAAATGGACGACCCACCGCAGCCAGAAACAACCAAAAGGTGAATATATTTAACATTGATGGTCGTGCCAATATTCATTTCAAGCTGCCATGAGCTGCACTGAGTCACTAGACATCCTGGTTGAGTGAAACATGAGTGCATTACAGCCATCTTGCACACTGAGCTAACTCGGCCACATGCTGTACCGTAGTCGAGGTCATTGGGGGTTATCTCAACGCCCAGGCTGGCCCCCGGGATGTGCCACGCAGTGGCAGTCACAGGCTAGGGCTTTTACAGTGATGTACGCCAGTGGTCCCCAACCATCGGGGCGCGGAACGGTACCGGGCCGCAACGCATTTGGTACCCGGCCCGCGAGCCGGTCCAAAAATCTATATATATATATTTTTTTTTAATAAACATAGGCTATAATATTATAGGCTGTGTGTGGTAGTTGAAACATAGTTTCAAGTTGACGTTTATTTATGTTTGTATAGTTGAAACAAAAACATAAATACTGTAAGCTACATAAATGGAAATGTTTGATCATTAATATCTACTTTTAGAAATGATATAGGCTGAAATCAAATCACTGTGCATAATTGTGAAAGTGTCTTTATTGACAGATGAAAAGGCTGTTATTTACCCTTTGTCACCCCCTGGTGAGTAAATATATACAGTATGTAACTAAAACCATTAAAATTGACAACCGGTCCGCACCTTTTTTTTCTCCATGTATCTACCGGTCCTTGGCACAAAAAAGGTTGGGAACCCCTGATGTATGCCACTACAGAGGGCACCACAGAAGGCACTACAGAGGGCTGCGATGGCCTGGGTAGTGCCCCGCAGGGGCAGTCACAGGCTAGGGCTTTGCAGTGATGTCTGGCACTACAGAAGGCACTACAGAGGGCACTACAGAGGGCTGCGGAGGCTGAAAGGCTGCCGCGTCGCTCGGTGTCACCCTGTTGACATTACATTAACATTCCCCTGTTAGCCGCGCACAACAGAGGATGGCTCTCATCCTGGGGAGAAACGGCGACTCTGTTTTTTTTTTTTTCATGTCTCCTCCAGTGCTGACATCAAAGTCCTCATTTCATTCAGACAAGAGCGGGAGGGGAAAAGCTATCTGCCCAGAAGATCTTGAAGGGCCAGCCTGAAATGGGCGCTACACTTTTAGAGACACTTGTTTTTTCTTTTGAAGATAACAGGGATTGAAGAGAGCCCCGAGATTGGAGGTTTGAAAGAGAGTCGCCACGTGACACAAAAGGCATCATTTTGGCGGAGCCACGTTGAGATAACCTAATGAGAAGTCTGTTAATTTGAGACCTAATGCTTGTTTGGTGTGAGTTGAAAGTGGTGCAGGGAGAGATATTAGGAGAGGAAATAGCCCCTTCTGGGAGTCGAGAGAGGAGTGTTTAGTTCTGCATTTCAATGGAGAAAGAGTAGCTGAGTAGCTTTAGAGATGTCAAATCAATATGCTTGAGGGAAAGAGGAGGGTGGTGCGGATTGAGTGGAATCCGGGGTGTGTGTGTGTGTGTGTGTTGTGTGTGTGTGTGTGCGTGCGTGTGCGTGCGTGCGTGCATTTGTGCAGTGACTGTGGTGAAACTCGGTCACACTTAGCACGTGACGGGAGGGAAGACTCACGTTGTTCATGTACTCGCTCAACAGGTCCTGGAGGGCCTGCCGGACGGCGTTGCACTCGGCCACGATGCGTTCGCGGCGGTCGTCGCGCGTGCAGGACGAGTCGGCCATGAGCGCGGCGCCGCTGATGATGCTCTCCAAGCGCTCCTCCAGAGAGGGTCGGAAGCGTGCCTCGCTGAACGTCAGCGGGTCCAGAATGATCTTGTTCTGCAGGGGGCAAAAAGACAAGAGGAAGGTCAGCACGATAGTACAGAAAACCAAGAGAGCTAAAGCATGGCGGACGGACATTTTATCCTGTGAAGAAAACCAGAGATTCAATTTTGTAGCAACAGAGAATTACACTATCATCTTACTGCGAAACTAATTACACCCGAGGACTTTCATTCCAGTTATGCACCATATGAAAAAATAATCGAATCTTGGTCAATATTCGGACAAAATGCAGGCATGAAAATACAACAAATTCTGGGAGACCAACGTTAGGACTCATCTTGAGACGTTTGCTTACAAAGTAGTTGTGTTTTAGAGGATAGAATAATCTGCAGTTTTGAAATATCGAGCGATGCATTTCAGGCTGCATTTGTCTTTTCAAAGTGGATATACTGTAGCATTTTTGGAATGAAACCTTTTTCAAGCAGAAAAGCGTGGTCATTTTGAAAGCCTATACAACAACAAAAAAATCACCTTTTCCCTGCAACAAATTGCAATTGCAAATTTTGAAACATCTGACTCACAAGTGCATGTACGTTGATAAAAGGTATACTACTTTCCTATCTAACAAACTATCTTTCCACCAGCTACTAATATAATGTACTTTGGATGACCGTAGTCCCAATATTGATATACGTGTTTCTTAAAACGAGGAACTCTTTACAGAAAATGACATGTAGCTCTCTGCAAGTAGTTGTGAATGAGGCTGAATCACTGTAACAGCAATCGGCCATTTCCTTTTTCACAAGAACTTGACGGTAGGATTCAGTTGAGAAAGGCCCCCCAAAAAACGGGGTAAGGTGATGAAGTGGGCAATCAAGGGTAGCTGGAGTTGGAGATAGCATGTTTAATAGACCTTAACAAAGTATAGAGAGCAGATTTGGCATGGGCCAGGGCAGCAGAAGGTCCAGGCCAATCTGTCTGAGGAAGTAGCCAGAGGCAAAAAAAAAAGAGAAAAGGATCAGGGGAAAAAAAAAAGGAGGTGACCTTGAAGTCCATTGCTTTGCTAAGTATGTTAATTCATGCTTTTCTCTTCTTTAGGCACAGTGTGAACAGGCAGGGATATACCACCACCTACACACAGAGACGAACACACACCTTATATTATTGGAGTTTGCACAAAATAGATTTTTTTTTTATGATCTCTACTGTGGGGCACATTACCATATTGATGGTGGTGATCTTATGTTTTACGGCGATACTATTTAAATATGCCGCTCACAGCAGTTTGTGGCATGTTTGGGGTTTTTTTTAAGAGGCAAAGACACACTAGGCTATATGTTGCTTTTATTCATGAAGACCGGCACTCTGCTCTGCACTGCGTATATGCTGTACGTACGTATCGAGACTCGGGTGACCCCAAGATGTTTTATTACAAGTCAGAACGCACAGTTCGCATAGTTCTTACACGGACCCAAGAGTTTAGAATTTGGGTTTTTTTAAGCCGGATAGTCAAGTGATGTCATGTGACTGCCATTTGTGGGCTGAAAGTATGGAAACAACTGTGCCAATGTATTTATTTTGAAAACAACGGTGCCAATGTATTTATTTTGAAAACAACGGTGCCAATGTATTTATTTTGAAAACAATTGTGCCAATGCATTTATTTTGAAAACAACGGTGCCAATGTATTTATTTTGAAAACAATTGTGCCAATGCATTTATTTTGAAAACAACGGTGCCAATGTATTTATTTTGAAAACAATTGTGCCAATGCATTTATTTTGAAAACAACGGTGCCAATGTATTTATTTTGAAAACAACTGTGCCACTGCATTTATTTTGAAAACAATTGTGCCACTGCATTTATTTTGAAAACAACTGTGCCAATGCATTTATTTTGAAAACAATTGTGCCAATGCATTTATTTTGAAAACAACTGTGCCACTGCATTTATTTTGAAAACAACTGTGCCACTGCATTTATTTTGAAAACAACTGTGCCACTGCATTTATTTTGAAAACAACTGTGCCAATGCATTTATTTTGAAAACAACTGTGCCAATGCATTTATTTTGAAAACAACTGTGCCAATGTATTTATTTTGAAAACAACTGTGCCACTGCTTTTATTTTGAAAACAACTGTGCCACTGCTTTTATTTTGAAAACAACTGTGCCAATGCATTTATTTTGAAAACAACTGTGCCAATGCATTTATTTTGAAAACAACTGTGCCAATGTATTTATTTTGAAAACAACTGTGCCACTGCTTTTATTTTGAAAACAACTGTGCCACTGCATTTATTTTGAAAACAACTGTGCCACTGCATTTATTTTGAAAACAACTGTGCCAATGCATTTATTTTGAAAACAACTGTGCCACTGCATTTATTTTGAAAACAACTGTGCCAATGCATTTATTTTGAAAACTGTGCCGATGCATTTATTTTGAAAACAACTGTGCCAATGCATTTATTTTGAAAACAACTGTGCCAATGCATTTATTTTGAAAACAACTGTGCCAATGCATTTATTTTGAAAACAACTGTGCCACTGCATTTATTTTGAAAACAACTGTGCCAATGCATTTATTTTGAAAACAACTGTGCCGATGCATTTATTTTGAAAACAACTGTGCCAATGCATTTATTTTGAAAACAACTGTGCCAATGCATTTATTTTGAAAACAACTGTGCCAATGCATTTATTTTGAAAACAACTGTGCCACTGCATTTATTTTGAAAACAACTGTGCCACTGCATTTATTTTGAAAACAACTGTGCCACTGCTTTTATTTTGAAAACAACTGTGCCAATGCATTTATTTTGAAAACAACTGTGCCAATGCATTTATTTTGAAAACAACTGTGCCACTGCTTTTATTTTGAAAACAACTGTGCCACTGCATTTATTTTGAAAACAACTGTGCCACTGCATTTATTTTGAAAACAACTGTGCCACTGCATTTATTTTGAAAACAACTGTGCCACTGCATTTATTTTGAAAACAACTGTGCCACTGCATTTATTTTGAAAACAACTGTGCCAATGCATTTATTTTGAAAACAACTGTGCCAATGCATTTATTTTGAAAACAACTGTGCTACTGCATTTATTTTGAAAACAACTGTGCCACTGCATTTATTTTGAAAACAACTGTGCCACTGCATTTATTTTGAAAACAACTGTGCCACTGCATTTCTTTTGAAAACAACTGTGCCACTGCATTTCTTTTGAAAACAACTGTGCCACTGCATTTATTTTGAAAACAACTGTGCCAATGCATTTATTTTGAAAACAACTGTGCCACTGCATTTATTTTGAAAACAACTGTGCCAATGCATTTATTTTGAAAACAACTGTGCCACTGCATTTATTTTGAAAACAACTGTGCCAATGCATTTATTTTGAAAACAACTGTGCCACTGCATTTATTTTGAAAACAACTGTGCCACTGCATTTATTTTGAAAACAACTGTGCCAATGCATTTATTTTGAAAACAACTGCGCCACTGCATTTATTTTGAAAACAACTGTGCCAATGCATTTATTTTGAAAACAACTGTGCCAATGCATTTATTTTGAAAACAACTGTGCTACTGCATTTATTTTGAAAACAACTGTGCCACTGCATTTATTTTGAAAACAACTGTGCCAATGCATTTATTTTGAAAACAACTGTGCCACTGCTTTTATTTTGAAAACAACTGTGCCACTGCTTTTATTTTGAAAACAACTGTGCCACTGCATTTATTTTTAGAACAGGATCATGTTAACCCCACAGAGAAAACATCTCAGGGCTCTCAGTGGGCTCAAGCGATAGGGGGAAAAAAGAAAACGTGGTAGTAGACAACGAGAGCAGTAATATATCTGACTATTTTATAAGTTTGTTATTACCTGTTTCTCAATCGAATGTCGATCTCACCTTGAGGCAACACAACCCCCTCTGTAAAATGTTACTTGCACTGATAAGGCATTATATAGGGCGCAATGGGCCTTAAGTGTAGAGGGGCGAATATGTGTTGATCTCCTTAAAGCGTGCTCCAAAAACAATGCATGTGTGTATTATGGTAATAACGTAATTTAATCAATGTTGCCTTATCTTGTGTTCTTCCATTGTGAGAGAGGGGGATGCCCGTGCACCACTGAATAAAGACGCTGCTGCTGTCTTCATGACAACAGATGCAGTTTGACAACGCATTACACAGAATGCAAACGACGCGCACTGTGCCCTTGCTGCGAGGGGCTTTTACGGCACACTGTGAATTTAGCATATCCCCCCCATCTATTCACGGAGGAATATTTACCTAAAAGCAATTTGTGTTTACTCTACCCACCCTAAGGTTCAACAAAAGCATAGCAATTGAATAAAAAGCCTTCTCTAGCTTCGGCCCGCAGCCCGACCCACGTTGCATTACAAAGTCCATCTTATTTGAAAACAAACTGAGAGAGTCAACAATAAATCACGAGGGCGAACGCAATCTGAGGGCGAAGGAGTTGGACGTGGCTCTGAGGAATGCAGGATGAGTTGCTTCGCTGCTGGGTAAGAGTCAGGAGCCAACGTGCACGTTTACAGGGTAATCCTGGGGCACAGGGTGACAGACTGTTTGCCAAATGATGCACACTGACATAGTACATGTTACTGTAGGATAACAGAGTGTGAGGAGAATAACATGTACTGTAGGATAACAGAGTGCCAGGATAATAACAGGTACTGTCAACCCGATCTCCCAAAAAATTGTAAAATAGCAACGTTGCTATGTTACAATTTCGGCTGCGAAATTGTAAAATGGTAACGTACCATTTTGGGGTGGGCGTGGTTTGGGCGTGGTTTACAGAGATTTTCTGTTTCTAACCCCTCCCCCTCCCCTAACCGTAACCCTAAGATCTCAGAACGTTACCATTTTACAATTTTCGAGCCGAAGTTGTAACATAGCAACGTTGGTCCAAAACGTTGCTATTTTACAATTTTCTGTGAGACTGTGTTGGTACTGTAGGATAACAGTGTGAGGATAATAACATGTACTGTAGGATGACAGTGTGCCAGGACTGCGTCAAGCATAACCCAGTTTTCGGCAGCAGCCGCTGGGAGGAAGGCAGGCTACATACAAGGTTTTGCGGTGGTCAAGAGATGGGGAAGGGGCAGAAAGTTGGGGGCTACAGGGGGCGGGGCTACAGGGGGCGGGGAAGAAGGCATAGGAATGGAGAGAGATAAATGCAAAAGAGGATGGGAGAGACAAGCGTAGAGATAAAAGAAAAGAATAATGCCTGAGTGAAAGAGACAGTAAGTAGTGGTAACACACGGGTCACATTATGACAAGCAATTTGACTCAGATGCCGGGTCTGCTTTCAATGGTTCCTGCCAATCAAGGAAAAAAGTCCGGTCTCGACAGAACTTAATTGCATTTTCGGTTCTTTTGTATGAACGACCATAATCCCAAATGCTTGAGATTGTGGAAGGTGCACTCCAGTCACAAGAGGCCTACTTTCTCCTTTTCGTCTGCAGCAGGGTACAGCTGCAGACGACAAACTGAGGTACAAACTGACAATGAATGAGAATCAGTTACAACGAACGGACAACAACACATATTTTCCAGGTCATGGATCACACAAGTAATTTTCCAGCAAACCATTTAAAAATGTCAATTCAATAATGTATGTAGTACAATTGATGAATAATTGCCCTAGGATGTTATTACTAATGTTATTACCCAAATGAATCACCAATTTCAAGTTCAGATCTACATATCTCCGTTGCCCAGACATTCTTATAGAGTTTGACTAGGAGATGCAAAATAAAGATTCTTTTTTTCATTATTAATTTTCAGAATTGGAACACTCCACTCCAGTGTGTGCTAACAATACTGTACCTCAAAATATACGTTCAGCTGATGGGTAGCTATCGCGTCTGTTCTTCTATGAAGAACAGCAAATCATATTGAGAGTGAAAAAACAGATTCAAAAAGAGCAATTGTGCAATAATGAACTGCGGCTTCAAGTTGTTTGACAGCTCATGGTGGCAGCCATCGAGGGAAAAGCTGACACGCTGCTTAATTGCTACAGGTAGATTACTAATTCATTTTGCTCTTTAAGGCATGTGTGTTCTAAAATCATGCAAGTAAATTAATGACTCTTGACTATAGGAGAACACGCATCATTGATGTTTCCTTTGTTTAGACTGTGAACTATGACCCAAAGGCTTGATTAGCAGTGTTGGGGGTAACTCATTACAAAAGTAACATATTACATGTAATATATTACTTTTAGAAGTAACTCAGTAATATAAATGATTACTTATAGGATTTCAGTAATATTATACCAGTTACTTTGTCAAGTAACTCAAGTTACAAATTGAGTTACATTTTATTAAATCAAAGCACATATTTAAAAAAAAAGATACAATCATGTCCTAATCAAACTGTGTGTTTGTATGCAAATAACCACTATAGATGACAATAACAAAGGAAAAGAATAACATTTAGAATTTTGGATTGTTTTCACTGACTTCAAGGCGGTTGAAATAATTTTTCGGGATGGTTCTGGGGCGGCGATGTCATTCTGCTGCTGCTATTGTTTTGGTAAAAGTAATGCAAAAGTAGTGAATAAGTAACGAGTTACTCAAGTATTGTTGTAAAGTAGCTTATTACTTTTAAATGAAAGTAACTAGTAATATGTAGTATATTACATTTTGAAAGTAACTTGCCCAACACTGTTGATTAGATATCAGATGTTGTGCACTTACAGTGCTGCAATAAATGAGATGAATGGAGCCTATGGGGCCTATGTGTACTTATGTTTCTCAGTCCCAACTCCCAACTCAACTTTGTTTCTGCTTATTTACAAGCCCAACTAAAATATAAAACACAGGAAATATGGAGGCCGGTGTACTGCTTATTCAAGAATAATGTGCGAAGAATAACCGGCTACTCTAAAAAAAAAGAATAATAAAAAAAACATTACAAGGGCATATAATTGGTCGTGCTGTTGTATGTTTCCGCTGTGTTTGCAGCAAATGGTGTTGAATGTGATTCTACCAATTAGGAGGTGAATAATACGTCAATGGATGCAAAGGGCAGAGGAAAGGTCAGTGCAACACGGTCATTGTAGTAAAGCGACTGTGACTCGTTGTCGTGTCACAGAATGAACCACTTGTATGTGAACGCAACGCTGTGAACGCAGGCCTGCTGCCAACTGGCTGAAAGTGTACTTTCAACTCCTTTTAGGGAGCGTGCCGCACCGCGCCATTAGAAATGACAGGAACCCTTAATACGTTGATTTTAGTACACAGCTAGTATACTGTAAAAAACAAAAGGAAGAGAAAAAAAAGGAGGGAATACTTTCATTTGACTATTATTGTATTTGCAAAAGACACCCCTGGAAATGGTATGCTTAGCCGTGTACTTGTACTTTTAAAGCTATACGATTACTTGGCATTGGCTACACTAGAACCTGCAACTGTCATATTTACTGCATCTGGATCACACTTTTAACTGGACGTGCGCTCGGAGAACGCAGACCTCCGTCAAGGCCAATAATCCAGTCTGCTATGATATGCACATTTTAAGTAAGTAAGTAAACCTTTATTTATATAGCGCTCTTCGTAGCACGAGTGCACAGAGTGCTTCACAGAGGACCACATACAGTTTAAAACAAGTAATACAATTAAAACATATATAATTAAAACATGTCTAAGAAAATGCAAAATTAGGCTAGCAGAAAAATAGCTAAAATAAAGACAAACATTGCAAGCAGAAGAATGAAATAAATCAAAACAGTCGGTAAAATATATGTATGGCCGAAAGCTTTTCTGAACAGGAAAGTTTTTAATTGCTTTTTGAACACGAGTTCAGAGGAAGAGACTCTCAGGTCCAGAGGGAGAGTATTCCAGAGCCTTGGGGCCACCACCGCAAAGGCTCTATCACCCTTAGTTTTTAATCTGGTCCAGGGCACCGCCAGTAACTCCTGGTCGGACGACCTCAGAGACCGACTGGCCGAGTATGAATGGAGAAGCTCGGAGATGTAAACCGGGGTTTGTCCATGGAGGGCTCTATAAGTTAAGACCAGGACTTTAAACTGAATTCTGAAATTCACTGGGAGCCAGTGGAGAGAGGCTAGGATAGGGGTGATGTGGCAAGACTTTTTTGACCTGGTGAGCAATCTTGCAGCGGCATTTTGGACAAGTTGGAGCTGGTTTATGGATGATTGGTTAAGGCAGGTGAAAAGTGAGTTACAATAATCGAGTCTTGAGGAAATGAAAGCATGTACAGCTATTTCCAGTTCAGCAGGTGATACAATGGACCGTAATTTGACAATATTTCTGAGGTGGTAGAAGCAGGAGCGGGTTAGGGAATTTACATGTTTATCCAAATGCATAGATTGCTCAAAGAAAACACCTAAATTTCTCAGAGAGGGGCGGATATTTCCCTTAAGGGACCCCATGTGGCTCGCCACTCTGGAGGCAATGCTGTCGCTAGCGATGATCAGCACTTCTGTCTTGGCAGCATTTAGTTGTAGGAAATTGCTCGCCATCCATTGCTCAATGGCGGCCAGACACTCATGAAGGATGCTGAGACTCTCTAAGTTATCGGGTTTAAAAAGAGAAATGGAGTTGGATGTCGTCTGCATAAAAATGATAAGAAATACCCTTAAAATAACTGATTAAAAGGCCTAGGGCAAGCATGTACAGGCCGAAAAGATCTGGCGCCAGCACGGATCCCTGTGGCACACCGCACGAAAGGGGGGAGGAGTCAGATTTAAAAGGGCCAACGGCTACTGAGAAACTTCTCTCTGTTAGGTAAGAGGCAAACCAACTTAGTGCGCTCCCTGAGATACCCACCCAGTCCCTGAGCCTATCCAGCAAGATGCTGTGGTCAACCGTGTCAAAAGCTGCACTGAGATCAAGTAAAACCAGGACAGAACAATTACCGGCATCAGTGGACATCATAATATCATTGGAAACTCTGAGGAGGGCAGTTTCAGTGGAGTGTTTTTTTTCAAAAACCTGATTGAAATTTGTCTGGGATGTTATATTTCGTCAAAGAGTTTCGTTAAGAGTCAGAGCAGAACCCTGACCCACCCACATCCCCCCTCTACAGTATATGTCCTTCCTGTCCCTAGCTATGACCCCTTTTCCATAGACCTGCCCCCTTCCATGACCACACCCACTCCCACCACCCATATACACCTAGCCACTCCCCCATCCACCCCTTGAACCCCGACCTTCCTATCCCTAGCTACGGCCCCTTTACCCTAGCCCGCCCCCTTTCTTGACACTCCCCCTCCCACCACCCACACACCTATCAACTTCCACTACCCAGACCTACCCTGACTCTCTAGGTCTAGGACCTTCCTATCCCTAGCTATGGCCCCTTTTGCGTAGCCCCGCCCCCTTCCTTGACCAGAATCAGATTGGATCCGCTCCAAAACGCAACAGGTTCTTCCTTGGCCCATGCTACACACACTTCCACCAAGTTTCATGAAAATGGGCCCAGTATGTATTCCTGCTAACAAACAGACAGACGGCACCGAAAACAACCTCCTTGGCGGAGGTAATGACGTCTGACAACGGAGAAGCGTGTGCTCACTGAACACTCATGACACTGTCGGGTGCTATGAATAGTACAGTCAGCCAACAGCACAAACCAACAGGCTCAAGTCCTCAGTGATGACTTGATGTTGCCTGTGTGTGTGTGTGTGTGTGTGTGTGTGTGTGTGTGTGTGTGTGTGTGTGTGTGTGTGTGTGTGTGTGTGTGTGTGTGGCAGTGACTACTGTATACACTGTCGTGTGTTATCCACTGACAAAATGTTAAAGTTGCACAGACCACATTAACTGATTTGTATGTGTTATTTAGAAATGATGACTCAACGACCATCTATCCATGAGCCCACAAAATTGTCATACCTTACCAGCCCCATACTAAGACCAAAAGTAGCTCTGACTTCACCCTCCTTGGTGTGCCTGGTCTTAATATGACTACATTTGATCAAAGAATATGAAATTCAATAAATTAAGCAGTGTTGCTTTATTTTATTTATTTATTTTATTTTTTACATTTGTGTGATCAGATTGTGATCAAAACATTATCCACTTGGTATAGAGGATGTACAGAGTGTGAGCATTCTCACTGCAGTACCAAAACAAAGAGAAAAAGTATTTTCCTTCTCGATACATCCCAAACTAATTTGTTCTCCTAGAGCGTGTCAATTTCAAAAAGAAAGCACCCAGTAGGTAGTGCATTGCTATTCTCAACAATCCTGCACAAGCCCCACTGTGCATCAGGGCACTTACTGACAGTTCGATGTTGGATGACAAACATTCACACAAAATGTGTATATACACTGTAGCTATGAAAAATGCAACCTTACTGTCTCAAATGTATCTTAAGTCAAATTGGCCAACATAACATGCACAAAAAGGTTTGGTTCATCGTTTGAACAGGATGTGTTGATGCGTGCATGGCTTGGTAAAGCCAGGGAAATAGCACAGAACTGGCCTGTGCTTTGCGCTGATCACAGGAGGATCCTCAGACGTTACTATACTATGACGTTCCCAAGGTACACGATTGGGAGGAATGCTAGCGTAGAGGGGTGTGAGCGTAGAGGGGTGTGAGCGTAGAGGGGTGTGAGTAAGTACGGGTGTTACGTTGGAAATATCTCCTTTCATATCAGCTCCAGCCAAGAAACAGTTTCTGTGTTCAACCAGTCTCTTTATGGGAACTAGTTTTTGTTACATATCACACACAATATATTATATATACTGTATATATATATATGTTGGTGGAATAGAACCATGCATTGACATTTCATTATTATCCCATTGGTTTTGACTTGGGCGAGCAATCAGGACGAGATGGAGAGAAAATCACTTTAAAATTCACATTTTTGATTCAAAATTATAAAGTTTGCATGGACAATAATGCACATTGGCAGTAAATGGCTCGAGCCAACTTTTTGGCTAGTATCTCAAACATTTGAATTAACATAGGCCTATTCATTTAGCAAGACGCTAGTAAAGGATAACATGAAAATTCATTATGGACAAATGCACATAGGCTCTTCATACATTTGATTATCTTCCAGAACCATTAATCAGACAGCTATTTTCCCCATTACATTATTTACACTAGCGGAATACCTGTACAGTGTATCGAGTGTAAATGTTCTCTGCACGTGCAACCCGTACGGACTGGCCAGCGGGGACGAGACACGAGGAGTGGCATTTACGTCTTGCTGAAAGATTCAGCGCGATCGCACGTAAAATGGCATAGCTGTGGCCGAACACAAATCTGCTCACCCACTCACAGACAGACAGACAGACAGACAGACAGACAAACAGACAGGAAACACACGCATAAACCAACTATTCTGTATTTCTATCCAGATGTACGTTGATGCATTTCAAAATGAAACAAGTGTCCATAAAGGGCTATCCTTCTGTTTATGTCTGCATCACAAAGGGAAGAAGTAAGAAGGCAGAAAAGGAACACAGTGAAGCTACAACACACTGAGGCTCTCAGCAGGGCAAGATGCAGAGGAGAAAATAAGATGGAGGGAATAGTGAGAACATCCCCGAGGACTCGGCTCAATTGTTAATCTAAGCGGGACGTCGGGTTGCGATTATCACTGGGAGTTGGGAATAGGCAGAGTAGAAAAATGGCGAATGCCGCATGGCCGACAAAAGCTGAGGGGTTCTCAAGGTAATTGGCGACGGCTGAATTCATTCTCCGAGCGACTCGCAAAACCTGACCTGATAGCGTCAGCTCTGTCAATGAGCGTCACAGTGTTCAACGCTTCTCTCTCTTTTTCTCTCTCTCTTTGAAATACTTTATCAATTACTTGTTGGCTAGAAGGGAAACTTTGAGACTGAAGGGGCCAAAATGATTCAGTCTTGGAGAAAAGCTCTGGTCAAGAGGAAATGCTATCAAAATCCCAAACAAAGCTAAACAATGGCACAGTGACAGTCTCTGAGAAGGTAGAATGAAGCAGTGAAGAAATATGATTGTAGTCCAACAGATAATTTCGCAATAAAAAATAATATAGTCTTCCCCCCTACCTTAACCCTTCCCTTCATACTATAGTTACCCCTCACACATATCCCCTACTGTAAACCTACAATAATTCCTATAATAAGATGAAACTAAGATGACCCACAATGACCCACAATGCAATCCTGCCGCCCAGGTGTTAAACTGCAACATTTCCATGCAAGATCTCAAAATGTCAACGCATTGAAAGACCCCTTGAAGTGAAGAGTAACATTGTCTTGACATTACCGCATTTTTTATGCACTGTACTGCCTAAGCAGAAATGTACTCCAAGGAAATTAGCAACAAATCACAATGACGTGTTGGCCTGTTGCGCCGTCTCCTTAAAACACTGCACCTTCTGGTTACAGCGGGACGGGCAGACTGCATAAAACAACATTTTCTCTTCAAGGGTTTTCCAAATTTCCAAATGGTGCAGGGAATAGAAAACATTATTTTTTTGTGTGTGTGTTTTTTTGCGTCTCTGTGTGTAGAGGTCAGTTATGAACATCTTTCACGCAAGCTAATGAGAGAATCAAGATAGAGAAGAAATGGAGATTAAGTAAGTCGTTTGTTTGCTTTTCATGTAGGCTGTAGTGCATTTGTGAACAAGGACACGTTACTTTTAAAATCAAGAAAATAAATCAATCCAAGCAACAGAAGACAGTCTTGGTGAAAGATGTCAGCAACGGTACACAGTACAGTTTGATGTTGTCCAGTACGTCGGGATGCGAGGCGGCCTCATGTACGTATGTCCCTCTTGGGTGAGGGTATCACTTTGACCCCACTTTGGGGCATCAGCCAGTAAGATAGGAGACATGTCATGTAAGCCCATGTCAAATGTGCCTAAGACTTTGTCTAAGAGGGGAGTTGAACAAAGTCTTGGACATACCACTGCACTGCCTCTGGGGCCCTAACCCAGGGATCAAGGCCTATTTGGTCGTGACTATTACATTGTTCGTCAAAGCACGGCTCACAGTAGCCCAGGAGGGACATTCGTCATAGCCTGCTCTCTGATTGGTTCGTCTAATGAAGAGCGTGGTCTGACTCAGGGTTAGGCCCTCTATTGCCATACAATCGATGACAACTAGTGCAGCTCTCACAAAGCAATCCTGAGTGGCAACATTAATGAATGAATGAATGAATGAATGAATGAATTCTTAATAACAGTGGATTCATTTCAAAAGGCACTAGTCATCAATTACTAGATCATAGAAAAGGGTAAGAAATTAAAGGTCCAACCTAAAAATGTATTTGCTGATGATACATTTATACTTTGATATGCGTATTATCCCTAAGAAACAACTCTCTTTTAAAGCTAGAGTTCAAGGAGTGCATTCACAAATTGGCTCTGAGTGTCAGATTGCTTAAATGTTATCAATCTATCTCAATCTAAAAAAAATACTTCATATAAAGCTGGCCCCCACTCCCAACGGCAAAAATGATCAGACCTCAACTTCACACAGCCTATATGCTCACATAAGGCCTTTTCACACTACATGCTCTTAGCCTGGGCCTATCTAAGCCCTGGGCTAAGAGTAGGTCTAAGATAGCCCCAGGCTAACACGCATTGTTAACCAAGGCTAACCTAAAACCAGGGCTATGCGATTCACATTGTGTGCTTGGCCCCTTCTCTGGCCCCGTTTCACACTGGCAACGTCTTAGCCCTGTGTTTAGATGGAAAGTCGGGGTTATCCCCGAAAAGTCGGGGATATCCCTGCTCCGGAGCAGGGCCCGCTATAGACCAAATCACCGTGACGTCACCATGTAAACAAATTTACTTCCGGGTACCACTTGGGGAAGGCGGCAGGTTTAAATGTGCGTGTTGTCAAATAAATGCTGTCAAACCCTCTCGCTGTTTTCGGCCGACTACTTTCAATTTAAATGGTTAAACGGTTGGTAAACATGCTTGTCCGACGTATCTAGCCTTTCTTCTGTGTTTGTTTGATGTAGTGTTAGCTAGCTAATAACGTTTGTTTGTCTGTCAAACTCGCTGTTTTTTTGCAGACTTGTTAACGTTACAGACAGAGCTACTAACCTCGCGTCACCAGGCTCTTCTCGGCGAGAAAGAGCTACTGACGCCACGTTAATTTAATTTAGCTTCAAGTCTACTCTGGTCTGGTCCAACAGGTAAATTAGCTAGTCTGGTCTCCACTAACGTTAGTGAAAGTGTTGTTATGAATGATATTAAACAACAACACAACACGGACGAACCATTTTTGTCTTCTTTGTCTGTTTTTGTCTTCAACACGTCAGTTTGTGCCGTCCACCGCCATTATAATGTGTGGACCTCAGGGGTACCCGGAAGTAAATGTAAACATCCCGCTGATTAGGTCTATACAGGGAGGAATTATTCATTTAACCCATGTCATCTTTTGTCACATCCGATAAACAGCTTGCATTGTTCAAAAAGCCGTCTGTTCTATGGTCAACTGGCAACAAAACCAAAAAGAGCCCTGCGTGCCAAAATGACCTTGGAGCAGCGTTTGTGTACCGAGTCTCAAAGTAGCCAAATCCTTCCAACGAGGCCCATTGATTTTTTGACTGAGTAGCGCACTTTATTGTTCCGCCCTGAGGTAGGCATACAGTACAGTGATTAAAGCCATCGTGTGCCCCTCCCTCCGCCAGAGGAAATCACTGTATAGGACTCAAATGTTAGGATTTAGTCATCTCTGCACACTTCACAACTTTGCTTTTCAAAACCATTTTACAATTCATTGAATCATTCAGTTCCTTCTCCAGGGTTCCCTTCTTTTTCTCTCTCCTAACAGATCAGAGGTCTGTCAGCATTCCAGTTTCACGCCAGACGCTCTAAATATTGTATCATAAAGTTAAAACAACACATATGTGGTTGGCTTGTTCTTTTCGGGAGGGGTGTGTGTGTGTGTGTGTGTGTGTGTGTGTGTGTGTGTGTGTGTGTGTGTGTGTGTGTGTGTGTTGGGGGGGGGGGGGGGGTACTCCATGCCCAGTGGACCTCACTGCTTCCTGGCCGAGGCTGTGGTTCAGGTCATCGCTGGCTGCCTGACTGGCTGGGAGAGAGGGGGAGAGGCTGTGGTTCAGGTCCTCGCTGGCTGGGAGAGAGGGGGAGAGGCTGTCGGCCGGGGCGGACCGTCATCGGTGCGGCCGCGGCCAGAGGGCCGGCGAAGAGACATCGGGAATGCCAATTCTTCTGCGGTGCATGTTATGACGGGCTGATTGCATATTCCTTTGCATCTACATTAAACTAAGATAATGATTTTTTTTGCATGGTTATTTGCACAGATATTAACATTCAATGCTGTTTGATACCCAGTGACACATCATCAGGCACCGAGAAGTTTCAGTTGCATGATGTTATGCACGTAGCAGTGTGAGCTGTGATTGGTCTACTTTTGTGGGGACAGACAGACAGGCAGACAGACAGAATTTCATCTGTGTAAATCTGCCATATATGGCTGTGTAACCAATGCCATACATGAATGAATTTGTTCACAAGACCTCTTGGAGTATGATGAAGATTTCAAGGGGGAGCTTTTACCATGTCTTTATTGTGTAAAGTACTGTAAGCTAAACTGGGCAGCGCTGAATCTTTCACAAGACGCAAGATACTAAAGTATATAATAGACCAGACCGGCATATCCGGGAACTTCGCAAACCGTCTAGGGGGAAAACAACAAGCCACTCGCCGTTGACTTCAATGTGAAATAGCAGTACAAAAAAAATCGATAGAAAAAGAACAGAATTAATTTTGTTTATAAATGGACCCAAAGACATCGACACGAGGTACTCGCCTTATATGAACGCTGTATTACAGCAGGTTACATGAATCATCCACAATGACGGTGTCACCTCTACTCTAAAAGAAAACATTGCAGATCCGTGTGTTTTATTGTTAGTGAAACTAACAACACAGCAAGTCTTCGGCATATCTATATCAAATTAAACCGTTTTAAATAGTTTGAAGTGTTTGTGGCTACTTGTACTTGTACTTTCCTATGGTGGGTTTCCCCGTAAAAGGGGCGCAACCTTGGCGCTTGACGTTTGATGACGCGTCGCGAGCGCACAGGGCCTCGCGCCTGGCCTGCATGGATTGCATTACGCACGGAGACTCCAGCGCCGACATCTGCTCCTCCTCAACGGAGTGCATCCCGCCAGCCACCCATCCCGTCTCCCATGGTCCACCCCCCCCCCCTACACACAGACACACGCTCCCTCCAGTGCTTCTGAGGCTAGAACATCGAGCAGAGCCGGTGCCATTGAGCAGCACATCACCTTTTGTCTGTGCGCTCTGCATGTGCATGATAGTGCCATGACGCGCTGATAAAAACATCTCAACTCTTTGGAACACTGCAAGCATGTCATCCTGGATCTGCTCCACATGTAGACGAAGAAGTAAATATGACTGTTTTGCTACGATGCTAATCCGTTCATTTCAGATAACTGTGAGAAGTTGTTGCTTTGGTTGCTTGGCAACAACGGCCTTGCACCCCTGTCCAAGCGCACTTGATAAACGATGTGTTCACTGTCCACTCGCGTGTACAACTATAGAATTGCACGTGATTCATGCGCATGTACATTCATGAGCAGGGCTTTGTACGTCAAGTTGGCACAGAGCCTAGCAGCCCCCCTGCGGGCCTGGTTGAATGTTTCATACAACATTGTGGAAAAAATTAGAGAAATGCGAGTGGTGAATAGTGCTTTCAAGATGAAACATGGCTCAATAGACACAAAGAAAGAAGTCCGGGAAAGTGCATCAACCAGAACTTTAGCATATCAACAGGTAGAGAGGCCCAGTGAACAGGGTACACTTTTGATGTGTCACAGGATTAAAAATGTTTGCTATGGACATAAAAGAAAAAAAAACATTCAAGTGCAGGACTGACCATTCTGTGAAAACCGTCTATACAGCTGAGCAGCGAAAACAAAAGTAACGATGTCGAGTGAATATTTCTGCAGTTTGCCGAATGCTGAGAAAAAGGAAGTGCTGTGGGGTTGCGCTCTGGTCGAGTGAATATTTCTGCAGTTTGCCGAATGCTGAGAAAAAGGAAGTGCTGTGGGGTTGCGCTCTGGTGAAAACCGTCTATACAGGTAAAATGTCAATATATTTAATTGTCCAATGCATCCGCCATTTTGTGAAATGTCACAGGCACGTGACAAGTCGTGAGCTCGATCGAAGCTTTCAGAAAGATCCCACATACCAAGTCGTGAATACCACATGAGGGGCCGTTCAGGTGGATTTATGTCGCATTCACGGTAAACACGAGCCCAATTGTGCAAATATCTCAGTCTATGACATCACTGATGATGTCACAATGTCTATGACATCATCAGTGTCTGTCATAAATCACTGATGACATCACAATGCTCGAGTGAAATAGAGAGCTCCAGGGATGACGTATTTTTGTAGGCTGAATGCGGAAGTCCCGAACTTCCTGGTTCTTCACTGTTTCTGTCTATGGGATTTTTGAATGGGTTTTTGGCGCGATGCTTCAAATAATGTCTGTGGGCAACGCAAGTTTAATCAAACGCGAACCAAGGTTCAGCGGGATAATCTTCACACATGAGGACCACTTTCATGAG
Organism: Poromitra crassiceps; assembly: GCF_964638095.1. Classification (NCBI taxonomy): domain Eukaryota; kingdom Metazoa; phylum Chordata; class Actinopteri; order Beryciformes; family Melamphaidae; genus Poromitra; species Poromitra crassiceps. The sequence goes on along the minus strand of NC_139626.1, from coordinate 44,803,033 downwards.
TTTTGAAGCGTAACTGCGAGCCCTAGAGGTAAAAAGCTCGTGCTAAGCTAATCCAGAACTACACACAGTGTCGCATAGGCGTCCACGCATTGATTGCGAGAGAAAGAATTTCCGCGTTCACTCGTGATGACGTATAATATCCGCGTCGACATTGTAGTCTCATTTAGCCGTTTGCTAGCTAGCCACCCTTTTAACGGCACATAAAAGCTTCAAAACTCATAAAAGTGGTCTTCATGTGTGAAGATGATGTTACTAAACACTGGTTCGCGTTTGATTAAGCCAGCGTTGCTCAGAGAGATTATTAGAAGCATCGCACCAAAAACCCATTAAAAACTCCCATAGGCGAAAACTGAAGAACCAGGGCTGTTAGCATCGATGATTTCCGGACTCGTTCCTGGAGCTCTCTATTACTGATGACCAGTGATTTATGAGAGACAATGATGATGTCATACCAATTGTGATGTCATAAATCATTCCCTGCAGAGGGCAACCTAAGAGTGATGTCATCAGTGATGATGTCATCAGGGAGGTATTTTCCGGGGAAACAGTAGATGGATAAGCCCAGAAGGAGGCGGTAATGCAACATAAAGGATGCCAACTGACATAAAACAACAAATAAGAAAATGATATCATCAGTGATGCCATCAGTGATGATGTCACTCACTGATGGCATCACAATTCAGTCTATGACGCCATTGATGATGTCACAATGTCTATGTATGACATCATCAGTGATTTGTATGACATCACTGATGATGTCACAATGTCTATGACATCATTAGTGGGTATGGCATCAACAGTGTGTTGCTAACTGAGGAGACGTGTAGACAGCTGCTACAGCCATGAGACTGCTTTTACTTGGTGTGTTGTTCTGCTCCCTGGTCCTGACTGTCCAAGGCTTCGACACAGAAGTTGTTGAGCTCACCCCCTCCAACTTCAACAAGGAGGTGATCCAGAGTGATAGCCTGTGGCTGGTTGAGTTCTACGCTCCATGGTGTGGCCACTGCAAAAACCTCACTCCTGAGTGGAAGAAGGTTGCCACAGCCCTCAAGGGTGTCGTCAAGGTTGGTGCTGTAGACACAGATCAGCACCAGTCCCTGCACAGCCAGTATAATGTCGAAGGTTTGCCAACCATCAAGATCTTTGGGGCAAACAAGAAGAAGCCAGAGGATTACCAAGGTGAGCATAGCAGCCAGGCCATTGTGGATGGAGCCCTGAATGCTTTGCGCTCCCTGGTGAAGGAGAGGCTGAGCGGTGACTCGGACTACAGCAGACAGAGTGGTGGCAGCAGCAGCGATGGCAGTAAGAAGGATGTGGTGGAGCTCACTGATGACAACTTTGACAAGCTGGTGCTGGACAGCGATGCTGTGTGGATGGTGGAGTTCTTTGCCCCCTGGTGTGGACACTGCAAGAATCTGGAGCCTGAGTGGGCAGCTGCAGCCACAGCAGTCAAGGAGCAGACTAAGGGCAAAGTTCGTCTAGGAGCTGTGGATGCTACTGTACACCAGAGTGTATCCAGCCGCTATGGGATTCGTGAATATCCCACCATCAAGGTTTTCCATAAGGGGGAGGAGCCTGAGGACTACCAAGGACGCTCCCGTTCTGACATCATTGCCAGGGCTATGGATCTGTTCTCTGACAACGTCCCTGCTCCTGAACTGCTGGAGATCCTTAATGAAGACACCTTGAAGAAGACTTGTGAGGACACCCAGCTCTGTGTGATCGCTGTAGTGCCACCCATCCTGGACACAGGCGCCACTGGCAGAAACGGCTATATGGAGCTGATGATGAAGAGGGCTGAGAAGTACAAGAAGAAGATGTGGGGCTGGCTGTGGACTGAGGCTGGAGCTCAGATGGAGCTGGAGGCCTCCCTGGGCATCGGTGGGTTCGGCTACCCTACCATGGCTGCCATCAACACCCGCAAGTCTGTTTGTTTTGCTCTGCTCAGAGGCTCCTTCAGCGAGACCGGCATTCATGAGTTCCTCAGGGAATTGTCTGTGGGTCGTGGTTCGACTGCTACAGTTGGAGGTGGAGCCTTGCCCAAGATTCACACTGTGGAAGCCTGGGACGGAAAAGATGGAGAGCTTCCTGTGGAGGGGGATTACAACCTCAGTGACGTGGACCTGGATGACGGCATTGACAACGATGAAATATGAGCCCAAACGGGGCAGGGTCTGATCCAGACCGGCCCAGGTGGATCTACTCTGGTGTGGTCTGTTCTGGCCCCATGTGTCCCACCTCCCCCATCATAAGAGATTTTTTAACAGATTTGTTTTTACATTTTTTAAATAAACTTTTGATGAATTACTAACAAGATAATAAATATGAATGGTATCGCACAAAAATATGTAACTGCTCAATCAGAAAAGCAGACTATTGTAATTGGATTACCATCTGTAACTTTGTGGAGCAAAAATGTTAAGGTGAAGTTAGTTACCACACACACACACACACACACTTAACTCATTCAGTGCCAGCCACTTTTGGAGAACGGATGCTCCCAGTGCCAGAGTTTTCAGAGCGTTTTCAGTGATTTCTCGAGGCCCACAGAATATTGTGTGATATTACTATGTAAACACCGAACACGCACAAGAACGAGCTGGCTCTATTGTATCATCAGCAAAAAAAAGTTTATTGATACCATTTTCCGTTCTTTAGTTATGAGCCGGAGAAGATAGGTTGTTTTCAGCGTTTTCAGGCTTTTCAAATTATTAGCTGAGATAATCCGCCTTTTGTGAAATGCAGCATTTCAAGCACATTCACTGAGTCTGAAGATAATATTTTCTGATGTAGTGACGTAGTTGTTGTGTGATGCCCTGCGTGCACCACCCCCCTCCCCCCCTCCCCCCGTAAACTCCTCCCCACACTGCACACAGCCTCACGCAACCATTATATTTTCGGAGTGCTGCGTTTGTGTGCTGCTGTCGGCTCTCAGCGCGACAGCAGGGAAGAGCCAACCCGGATTGCTGAATGGTTTGGCGTCAGGGGCTGCTTTCCTGTCTGCTAATCGGGTGGAGAAACTATACAGACAGACAGACAGACAGACAGGGACAGAGGGGCTCAGTTGTGAGCGCGGATTGACTCCTGTTCGGAGCCAATGTCAGCTCCCGCGACAGAGCAAATGGCTCTGGGAGCATGCATCGGGTTGTCTTTGATCCACGGCTTTTAGGCTGTTTCTCGGACCTGTCTCTAATCTGGACTGCACCGAGCAAGCACTGTCGCCACCTAATGAGTCCGTAAAATAGGTTATACACCTCCAATAGCTACTATAGTTGTACAGGAGCTGCGGAAGGCTTTGATCGACGTCCCACCGTCAAAAAACGCATTGGACGTCGAAGGACGTCCGTGGCATTCTACGTCACTATTTAATTGGACGTCGAAGGACGTCCATGGCATTCAATGAGTTAAAGAGTACGACTTTTATCATAGAGATACAGAATATAGGTGTAAAGAAAATGAACAAACATTTCAAGTTCACAATTAATAACACTGATATCAGCTAAAGCGCATTATGATGTAAACATAAAAGCTCAGATGTAATGGGACCACAAGTTCAGTCTGCAGTGTCAATGGAGCATCTCCAGGCTGTTCACTGGTACATCGTACACTAGCATCTCCAGGCTGTTCATTGGTACATCGTACACTAGTATCTCCAGGCTGTTCATTGGTACATCGTACACTAGCATCTCCATGCTGTTCACTGGTACATCGTACACTAGCATCTCCAGGCTGTTCATTGGTACATCGTACACTAGCATCTCCAGGCTGTTCATTGGTACAGCGTACACTAGCATATCCAGGCTGTTCATTGGTACATCGTACACTAGCATCTCCAGGCTGTTCATTGGTACAGCGTACACTAGCTTCTCGGCAGCTATAGAAATAGAAAGCTATAGCTTCAGGGGATTGTTCTTGTTCCTAATTATTTGTCTTCTTTTAGCTACGAGAAGAGTATAGAAATTGTTGAGTAGTAATGTCCTTTAAATTGTCATGTGTGAACCCGAAATGGGAGATGTAACAAAAATGTCCTCCGCGCGTTACATTGAAAATCCGAAAGTAAAGCGTTCCTAAATAATTCACAAAGACAATAAAAAAAGAAGGGGCAATTGGAGCGGAGAAAAGAAAGAAAACAGAAATGAATAAAATAGCAACGAGCAGGAAACCAAGCTAAAAGCCCAGCATTCCCAAAATAGACTGCATGAGCCATTGAGCTCACTGCATCCAGTATGTACACCTTTTCACAAGAATGTAAACTACAACCTACACACACACACACACACACACACACACACACACACACACACACACACACAACACACACACACACACACACACACACACACACACACACACACACAAATATACAAAAGGGAACAAAATATAAGCTAGAGAAATAGAAGCTCTTGCTTGTGAGCTTCTATTAGCTTAGTTGAAAGAAAAACTAAACTGGAATTACATATTATGTTAATTACATATGTTAATTGCGTATGTAAATTAGACTCCAACATCGAACAAAGGCAGCCGCCATCTCAAGTGTGAACAGGGACATTATTATGTCAACAATCTGACTCAATTCTCCAGATGTCTTCGGCGTGTTTGAGGAATCGCATGAATATCTCCGTGACTCGGAAGCATCCGACTCCAGCGACTGCGCCGTCAAAGGTTGTTTACCAGGGAATGAGGTGATCGAGAGAGCGTGACAGAGGGACAGAGACAGACGGATGTACAGAGGCAGACTCACAGACGAAAGAGAGACAAAGGAAGCAGCCCGACAAAATAGACAGAAAAAGACATCGTATATTTCTCAAGCACCAATATGAGCAGTGAAGTCCCAGCGGTCGGGACAACTTAATTAACGTCGGAGCTGGTAGCAGCCTGCTGGTTTAATCACGTCAAGTCTCCGGTGTCGGCTATACCCTAAGTCGAGCTATTATCAACTCCTTGCGTACAGTCACCAGTACATCCTCCTCAGATGCATGTTGTTGGAATGTTTACATCGTTTGTGCCTCACATCTCCCCTCTTTCCAGGTCGGAGTATGCCTGTCTCACCGTGAGCTTATTTTCAGAGGCCGTCTCATTCCCCCAGGGTTTGCACTACTTGACATCTCATTGCTCCTCTCTGTGCGTCGATACGTTTGGCCATCTGCAACAGTGATAGCCGACAAAATGACGTCCCAATTCACAGCGGCGTCAGTGTGAGACCGTTGTTTTGACTTTCCTCCTCCTCCTCCTGGCTCCAGCATATCTGCTGCAGTGGCAGCTCTGCGCTGCTTACAGAACTACCAAAGTGACTCCATCCATCGTCGGCATCTACGCTTTGTTGCCATGGCAACCCCCTGAGGTACTGCGTCGTCGAAACAGTAAACAAAGCTTTCTTGTTTTCTAGATATTATTTATTTATTTATTTATTATTATTATTATTATTATTATTATTATTATTATTATTATTTTTGGGGGGGGGGGAGTTT
>NC_139626.1:44700065-44790065 GCF_964638095.1 Poromitra crassiceps | reverse complement strand
TCAGAGCCATCATCACAGGAAGTAATACATCACAGATGACGTCAGAGCCATCATCACAGGAAGTAATACATCACAGATGACATCAGAGCCATCATCACAGGAAGTAATACATCACAGATGACTTCAGAGCCATCATCACAGGAAGTAATACATCACAGATGACATCAGAGCCATCATCACAGGAAGTAATACATCACACATGACTTCAGAGCCATCATCACAGGAAGTAATACATCACAGATGACATCAGAGCCATCATCACAGGAAGTAATACATCACACATGACTTCAGAGCCATCATCACAGGAAGTAATACATCACAGATGACATCAGAGCCATCATCACAGGAAGTAATACATCACACATGACTTCAGAGCCATCATCACAGGAAGTAATACATCACAGATGACGTCAGAGCCATCATCACAGGAAGTAATACATCACAGATGACTTCAGAGCCATCATCACAGGAAGTAATATGCCACAGATGTGTGTAGGGGTAATTATTGGCATCATGCCCCGCTTGCTAATCCCCATTCATTACCCACTGTTTACTGCAGCCAACCACAATGGGAAAAAGTGGAAATAATTAGAAATTACAGGGATATAAACACTCAATGACCATTAAAAAGTACATTATTTTTTATTTTTCCTTCTCTTCCCTCTAAGGGGGCTGAGGAGAAAAGGACTGGAGAGAGAAGAGAATACTTTATTAATTATTCAGTGGGAACTTTAGTAGAGCCTCTCGTGCGCTCTGCGTCAGACTGGAGTCCCTGTTTCTTAATGAAGATTAACACCACTCACAACACGGCCAGGGGTCTGCACTTTAACGGTGACCGAGGGAACTTATGTGACGCACATCAGACACTTAGGGCTCTATTTTGTTGCCACGTGTTGCTACGCTCAAGCGCAAGTGAATTGGCGATTTCGTTGGGCGCAAATCAAAATATCTCACACCTGGGCCCAGATTGACATTTAAAAGCCTTGAAACGCAATTGGGTGACAATAAAAAACAGTCGGCGCTGTGCGAGTTCGAGCTTCCGCCGAACCAGACCCCCCTGTGCGCTCTGTACTATTTTGGTGGTTTTATTAATGCGCACATATGAACACAGGGACATCTGGAAACACATGGGAATGCTTTGAGAATGTATATCTCCCCTCACATTGAGCCAAATTGAGTAATTGAAATGCAAGCTGTGATCAATTAAACGCTCCCACTTAACCAACTATTGAAACACAGCACTTGTGCGGTTAATGCAGTGCAGGAAAAGAAGAGACGCAGATAAAGCAGAGTCACTCGTGGCCTGTTAAGATCGGATGGGAGACGCAGAGAAGCAGAGCCGCATGTGCGCACTGAGGAGGTTGGAGAGGCCCGGGGCGCACGGGGGGGGTGACGGACCGTTTGGCCATGGAGCTGGTTTCCCCTATTTACTGTAAGGTGCATGATATACATAAATGAAACCTAGTTGAATTTTTTTTTATTTGTATTTTTGCACAGCTTCCGTAAACGCGCTCTTGGATGAGCAGTAGCCTGTACTACGAAGCTAGTTTAATGCCTTATCCGAGTAAGTTTGAGTTTAAACCTGGTTTAGCCGTACTACAAAGCAAGTTAACTTTCAATCACCATGGCAACTGACGCTGCAAAGCTAACCTGGTCGCGACCAGGTTAGCTTCAGAGGATAAGATCAAAATCCATGACAGACCCATATAATCGGCTCTCTGGAGTCACTCACCGTTCATATAAGATCGCCATATGAAAAATAGATTGCAGTCAACTGAGAATATAACAAGAAAAACATTTGTGGCTCTGTAGGCTACATAATTAAATTAAGCCTACTTACCACTTTATGTCTTAACAGCTCAACGATGCGTGGAGAAATATGATCACTATTAATCACCGCGGCGCATATCATGAATGGACCCTCAAATGGAGTGAGGGTGATATTCTCCTACATGCCAGAAAATCCGCATCGTCTCAATTCAGTTCAGCAGTTTTCTCTTTTATAGTAGGCTATTAGGCTTTATACTAGGCTATTTTATATATGAATTATTCGATCAGTGCAACCACACACATGAGTGATAGAGATCATTATTCATTGAGCATGCGTTTCTAAATCTATGGTCTAAATAGGCTTACAGATTGTGGAAATGTATAGACTGAGATTACATTTGTTGCTGCTGTATCAATGTATGCAGCTGTATCAGACAGAAATCGCTGATCGAAGTAAATCAAATGACTGATGTGAATACAAGCTGCTGCTTTAGACAGCCCTTCAGCAGACTATCCAACGCGGATTTTCATTCTGACATTAAATCGCGGATACATTAAATATCCGCTAAAACTCTGATCATGCACTGGGCTTTCATGGAACGAGGAAATGGGTGTGGAAATGGGTGTGGGCGTGGATCAACTCAGCTGTTCATAATGTGATTGGCTACCGCACCTCTTTCGCGTGGACGCGCGCCTGTGCACGAGCGAAAAACGTGCGCGTGCACAGGCAGATCCCAGGTCCACTTACCTAGTAAAAAACCAGCGTCGTAGTATCAGTTAACTAGATAGCTTTGATCCTGTTCAGTCAAACCAGATCAAAGGGACTTATCGCGGATCTGTTAAACTAGTTTCGTAGTACAGGGCTCTGGTCCTGTTTCGTCCCGTGAGAAGCTGTTCAAATGTCTCATCTCCCATTGGGAATCTGTGAGTTGGCTCTAATGCTGGCACACTGCTATTTATAGAGACAGAAATCAGCTCATCTAATTAGCCATAATGAACCCAAACCCAAACCCCCACCACACCTCACCCACCAGTGTTCTGTTGTTGTTGTTGTTGTTGTTGTTGTTGTTGTTGTTGTTGTAGTTAATCCAACCTCCTTTACAACTACAATGGCCTGCATTGCCTCTTTATACACTCAATTAATTAACGTCTACGTCTGCGTCATTATTGACCAAAATAGAGGCCATTGTGTCTATAAACAGAGGAAGGGTTGCCATGACACTGTGTTTCTACTGGTGTGTCGTCAGACGAGCAGCCACACAGTTGTCATCATAGTGGTATGAAGCATAAGACGCCATCGGGAGGAACTGTCTGAGGGCTTTTAGACTAGAGTTATACAGAAGCTGCACTGTTCTATACTCTGAGTTGGTAGGTGAGGTGCAAAATCGGAATACTTTTTCGTAATACTATCGTTTTTTGGGGGGGGATTTCCACCCCATGCTCTCCCCAATTGTACTTGGCCAATTTCCCACTGCTGCACCGGTCGCTGTTCCACCCTCTGCTGATCTGGAGAGAGCCGTAGAGTAGCACCATGCTTCCTCCGACACATGCTCAGTTGCCAGCCGCTTCTTTTCACCCGACAGCGTGGAGCTTCCCAGGGCTTTTGTCATTTAAACAACACAAGTCCCAACTTTTACTGCTGCAGCAGCACCGTGATAACGCAGCAGTAAATGGTAAATGGCCCGCATTTATATAGCGCTTTTATCCAAAGCGCTTTACAGTCAGTAGGTACATTCACCCATTCATACACCGATGGTGGCAAGCTGCCACGCAGGGTGCTGGCACACCATGAGGAGCAATTTGGGCTTCAGTATCTTGCCCAAGGACACTTCGACATGCAGACTGGAGGAGCCGGGAATCGAACTACCGACCTCTTTCATCCAAAGCGATTAGTGACGACCCGCTCACTCAGCAGTAAAGCTGCCAAAACAAAACGAGTAACAACTGTACATCATAATAATGATCTTGGACAGTCGTGTGTGAATATAAGCAACTGACTTCTGATGACACAAACCAAAGAACCAAATTTGCAATGTGACAAATGGCAAAGTGATGAGACATTTCAGAGAGCTGCTACACTGAGACAATCATCAGTAGACTGACTTTGATTTGTTTGCGTGTCCCTTTGGTTGGATGTTACATAATCAAATGTAATGTTAGTTGTTTTGAACGAGAGTCCTGGCTCGGGGAAAGGGAAGCAGTGGTGATAATCCTTGCGTTGCTACATCTTTAAACTCAAATCTGGAGGCGGAGTCCCTAAGGCAGCTCGAGGCAGTATACAGCAACAACCTGGCAACTCCTGCGACGGCGCTGCAACCAAGCGACGTGGAGAGGGGGCACCTGCTGCACGGCGAACAGCCTGTCCTCCATATGTGCCTACCCAGGCTTTACACACTGAAGAATGCAGAGCGCAACTCCATATAGCCTCCCAAGACAGACGGATGCCAATGAGTTATTTCGTAACGTTATTTCCACAAAATTATTTCCGTTGTAATTGTATGTCTTTATATATAATTCTGGATTTTGGCTAGCTCATTTTTGAATGGCTGGGCCTCTCTCTCCCCATTCACCCGGCGCCTCCTGGATAAAACCTCTTAGTGGTAAATCTAGTTCATACACTGTTTAATGGATGCGGTTCAGACACATCAAGCGCTTAAGCTTTCATTTGGCTTAATAAAATAATTTAAATCACAATAGTCTGCCAAATTCACCAATGTATTCAGTGGGAAATCATTGGCTTAAATGTGCTTCACCTTCGCATGGGACGAGATGGCTCCAAATAAAAGCCAATGTGTGGCTTGTAATAAATTACTTAGTAGCAAAGTGCTAAATAATCATGTAAAAAGCTTCATAATCAGCCAGATGTGATGAAGATCGTTTGCTTTTCAGTTGGTAGAAAAACAGACTACAGTATTCCCTGGATGTAAGGCAGCTGTGTACAGTACACGCTGCATTTTGAACTGTATTTTGTACTGTCATTTCAGATTTTTTGCTGACTAATTCAAAAGTGGAATTTCAGTTGACATTTCATAATATTGATCGTGATATATGGAAACAAAAAAAGATTTTAACATTCTTCTGGAAAAATGTCTGCTAAACATATTCCCACAGAAAAGCAGCATGCAAACCTCAAAATATCAGGAGAATAACAGCATATTAGCCTCGGGTGGCCCTGTCCCGGTTCCTTTGGCACGGGCATAAATGTACATATCCCCCGTAATTGAAATCCTTGCATGCACATAGGGGACTCGTCTCCATTTGAATATGAATAGAGTTCTGATTTCATTTTCTGCCTTTTCACATTCGCTCTAGCGCGGCGATAACCCCAAACCCCACTCACCACTACCCACTGAACAGGAATCATTCTGCTACACGTTGGCGCTGTCCCTCCCCATGGCCCCGCCCCCTTGTCTCTGCCCCTTGCTTTCAGCTGTGCTCAAAAACCAACGCTCCACACAATGGCTGCTGGGACAGAAGCATCCCCTGTAAAAATAATAATAATAATAATAATAATAATAAAAAAAAATCCTTGAGTCAATTTTCTATCCGCAGAAACATGTGTTCCTTAAGTCGAACAGCTGTCAAAGGTCGCTGCGCACATTCAAATTAGGCCACTCTGAAGGAGTGTTTCATGTGTGATTCAGAGAGGACATAAATAACTCATCTAAATATAATATATGTCCTCTCATCAAAAACTGCTCTCTGGCTTTTCAGGTTGTCTGCCTTGATCCGGCTCCTTTTGCCTGGAGTAATGAAAGGAAACGATCTGGCCCAGTATTCAGGGAGGAGGTAAGAAATGGAGATTATACCGCTGTCAAGTGTTAGCTGTCCCTTTCTGTTCTCAACCACAACAACAACAACAACAACAACAACAGTGCAATCAATATGCTGGACAAGTGGAAGAAACCAAATCACTGTAAACAAGTGATTGTACTGGAGTGGGGTTATAGTAGAAAGACATGCAGCAGCAGCAGCAGCAGCAGCAGCAGTAGCAGCACAGCACGAGCCATGGTACATGGCATTCGTACTAGCAGACTGAGCTACCGGGATTTACATTACATTACATTACGTCATTTGGCAGACGCTTTTATCCAAAGCGACTTACAATAACACATTTTTTGTCAGCAATAGAGCAATCAACTATGGAGCACAGTCTATGACAACTACAAATTCTGAAGGAACAGTGGTACGAGTTTAGTTTAGGATTTGTTTTTGTTTTTTTATAGAAAGAGAGAGAAGGAAGTTAGATCAAGAAGGGCCCAGATGGAGCCTGAAAAGGTGAGTCTTTAGTCTTTTCCGAAAGATTCAGCAGTCCTGACCGAAGGTGGAAGCTCGTTCCAGCATTGGGGTGCCAGGGACGAGAAGAGTCGAGATCGGGATGAGCGACTTTTGAGCCCCCGTAGCGAAGGAGGGGCGAGGCGACCTGCACTGGTGGAGGAACGAAGGGAGCGCTGAGAGGTTTGGAACCTGACCATAGATTGCAGGTACAAGGGAGCTGACTGGTGTACGGGATGCCCCCGTGAGTTAGTAGTCAAAAGAAGCGTTGATGCCACGGTACAGTACGCAGACACTGGAGGTAAAATACCTTTCTGTGCCATTCACGTTTTTATGCCACTGCATCTGCGAAGCATGGATCATGCTAGCTGAATAAAATTGCACAATAACCTTTTTCCATATAGGCAGATTAGGTTTTAGATTTACGTTATGATCAGTTTGTGTTGTTCACTCATCTTTTTCCTAAACGACAGAGAGTGTAAGTGAGTCTGCGAGTGAGTATTAACCTCCGTGTGGAGAAACAACACGGCTTGGGAAAAGGCAGCCGGTGGTCTTGGCAAGGAAGCAAGGATGGTTTTCAAAAGTTTCTCATTGAACCGCCGCAGCTTTTGGCCAGATCCAGCAGAAGCTCACTCTCTGGCTGAGCCAACACTTATTTGCTGTAGACCTCAACAGTTCCAATTCATTTTCTCCATAGACAATTTGAAAAATCCTTATATAATAATAAAAATAACAAAGGGATTATTATTATTATTATTATTATTATTATCTTGATTTTTTGTTTTTGCTCCAACCGAAATGCTTTATGGTCACTCACGATTCAGTAGGTCACAGGTTGGCTTGTTTGCAGCCTTAAAACTCGTTATATATGGATTTTTCCGAAATGTCTATGGAGAAAATGAATGGGGAACTCTCTCTCTCCCGGGCACTGGAAATGTCACGGAAAAGTCACGTGACTGTTGAGCTCCATTGCAGGGCCATGGCAGGGAGGCTCATCAGTGAGGGAACAACTGTCCATGGCGATACCATCCATGGCGATGTAGTACTGTAACTCCCGCACTGTGGGCGCTTCAGTGGGCACCATTACACACGATTTAAAAGAGCGGAGAAGGGATGAAGGCAAGATGTGTGGAACTAATACGATGAAGACACAACGCTAAGCAAAGCCAGGGCATGAACGAGGGCAGTCAATTTCATTGCGGCAAAAGAGGACTTGACAACGAAAGTGGCGCCGATGAGAGAAGGAGGCAAAAACACATAGCCTCTAATGCAACTCTATGGTAATTTATCGCCCAGAGCCAAAAACAGTGGAGAAGAAAAGAGCATTTGAAAGCGACGGTGTTAAATCTTGGCAATGTGTAACCGTGAGGTTAACGAGAGGTTGAAATGGACGTCTTGGTAATGGGGGGAATTGGCCAGTCCTTCAAGGAAGTAGGCATTGTCAATTGTCTCGTGTCTGATGAAGAGCTGACAGCTTGAAACATCTTGATACGTTCATACACCAGGGACCAACTTGCAGGAGCAGCATTCTCTACTTTAGTCTCTTCTTGTCATTGACTGTCATTGCTGCTGTGACTGTGCCATTTAGCCATTTAGCCGTGGCCCTGCCAGGCATTACTTTCATTTTGCAGGGAACTGTCCTCCCAATGTTTCAAGATAGCAATATAGCATGAGGGAGTCAAAAGCATCTCAGACTCAAGTCACTCAAGGCCATCCCTCAGACCAGATGAAGATGTTAGTCAAAAGAAAAGCAACAATAATGAGGCCATTTACACCTGGCGCTAACATGCGTTTTCTGTGATCAGATTGCAATCAGATTGTGTTTTATCACTTGAAATGCCAGGTGTAAACACCCCCAAAACGCATTGAAGAAGGATTGCAATCTGAGGTGGTCAGGGATGCATTGTGTACACATTGAACACAAGTGTAAATGCAACGTGTCCTCTCAATCTGGACACACCAACTTTATGCGGATTGAGAGGACAACCATTTCTGCAATCTGATTGCAATCAGATTGCAATCAGATTGCTGAAAATGCATGTTAACGCCAGGTGTAAATGGAATCAGGCTGAAGTGATCAAATACAATCTGATTGCAATCTGATGGCAGAAACCACATGTTAACGCCAGGTGTAAATGGCCTCAATGTGTCTCTGAATTTTTCAAACTGTCTGTGTGTCAGTATTAAGGCGATGAGTCATCTTTTGTATGGAGCACTCCTTGGGCTCAAGGTACACTCTGTGTCCCTCATAGACTATATTTCCCTCATAGAAAGGCATGACTCAAGACATTCCTGTTTCAATCAACCTGTTCTTTTTAGATACAGTATCTGCTATTTTGCTCTCCAGTGGATGTTGAATGTGGCATTCATGGAATAATAGGGCCTGAATTTTAAAATGAGTTAAGTATGAAAATGTGGTTAACTCATGACCTTTAAAACTCAATCAAATCTCTAATTATTCTTTTGCGATTATTTCAAATTCAAATGACACATCTCAGGTGCCTACAGCCTTCTTCTACGGCATATTTTGCCAAATGACGTAACTCATTTGGCCCTCCACACAACACACATATATCTGGGTAAGAACCATATACACCGATTATCTATATAATGATATGACTGTGGATGTACTAACCAAGTTAAAGCTGTCAAAATGAATGGTAATCTGATGATAATAATTATAAACGAGAGAAATGAATAATCATTAGTGCAACCATTAAAATGTAAAGTCGTGGTAGGCCAGTCATTTGCCCATACTGTAGCTAGACAAACACGCCTGAGCGTGAGCGGTTGATTTTCAATTAAATACAATGTGACAGATTTTATTTTCTGCAGCCTACAATCTAGTTTTATTTTGCACCTAAAATCTGTCAGTTTCTGAGAATTAAAGTGACACACTGGAAGCATCATTCCCCTCAAATTGTCCTTTGACAATAGCTTGGCATCCAAGAGGACAGGCACTCACATTGTCTCTATTTTGGATGTGACACCCCGAATCACTGTTAATCATCTGTCTGAGAAGCTCTCCTGTGTGTCTCCTGACTTATCTGAAGAACTTAGCCAGGTGACTCAAGTCAGCCAACTCTATCTGCTTTTCAACTCTTGTGAATTAAATTCCTTTCAATGTGTGTTTTGGTAAATCCCTCCTCGCGCTACATACCACTATCTCCTTTCCAGGCTGCGGAGTGCTCATCTTCTCAGAGCTTTTATATGCCCTCTATGCTTCAGGTGTGCACGTCTCACAGTGCTATAGATTAAAAAAATGAAATCAACAGTGTTGCGTAAATGAATGCATGTCGGAAACACCGATTGCCTAAGCAGAAGTGAAAGGGTTTACATACATATCTGCAGGATCAAGTTTCTCTGTCAGAAGCTGAATGCAACGTACAGGCAAATTGGCAGTCAGTCTGTGTTGGACATTTTCAAAAGCATGTTTGTAGCCGGTCTGTTTTAGGCCTTCTGAAAAGATCTTTATATGCCAGGGAAGGCAACTGTGATCGTGTCGAGAGGAAACGAGCAACTTTGCATTTCTCCACAGCTCAACTTTGAGGAAGGGAGCTTAGCTTTAGCAACAGAGGAACTTGAAAATCAGAAAATCAGCTCATTTATAATCTTTTGGTTCGGTTTTGTCTCAAATCCACGGGGGAGTTCGCTGCCAGATATATCCGTTTGCAGAAAAGCTATAGCCCCCTAACGGGACTTGATGTATGTATGTGCGTGCGCACGCGTGCATGTGTGTGTGTGTGTGTGTGCGTGTGTGTGTGTGTGTGTGTGTGTGTGTGTACATGCCCGGATTCACAGAATATGTGTGGGAGGGCCTCGCCTGAAACAGCTCTTACAAAGTAGCTTTGCGTGACTGGCGAGAACTTGTCGGATTGGCCTGAAGCAGACAAACTAGCTTCTTCTGGCCTGTCTTTGTACAGTATGTACCTGTGAAACATCTACAGCAGATCTGTCTTTGTACAGTATGTACCTGTGAAACATCTACAGCAGATCTGTCTTTGTACAGTATGTACCTGTGAAACAGCTACAGCAGATCTGTCTTTGTACAGTATGTAACTGTGAAACAGCTACAGCAGATCTGTCTTTGTACAGTATGTACCTGTGAAACAGCTACAGCAGATCTGTCTTTGTACAGTATGTACCTGTGAAACAGCTACAGCAGATCTGTCTTTGTACAGTATGTAACTGTGAAACAGCTACAGCAGATCTGTCTTTGTACAGTATGTACCTGTGAAACAGCTACAGCAGATCTGTCTTTGTACAGTATGTACCTGTGAAACAGCTACAGCAGATCTGTCTTTGTACAGTATGTACATGTGAAACAGCTACAGCAGATCTGTCTTTGGACAGTATGTACCTGTGAAACATCTACAGCAGATCTGTCTTTGTACAGTATGTATCTGTGAAACATCTACAGCAGATCTGTCTTTGTACAGTATGTACATGTGAAACAGCTACAGCAGATCTGTCTTTGTACAGTTCTACTCATCTAAGACCTTGCTCCTTTGCCTGGAAAATCCAGCCATTCGGCTACATAATGCCTGCAGTGTGTGTGCGTGTGTGTATGTGTGTGTGTGTGTGTGTGTGTGTGTGTGTGTGTGTGTGTGTGTGTGTTTGTGCGTATGCACGCATGTGCGCGCGCGTGTGTGTGTGTGTGTGTGTGTGCACGCGCGCGCGCGTGTGTGTCCACCTGTGTGCGCGCGTATGCATGAGATTCCACAGAGCTGAGGGGGCGAGCTGGCATGCGTGGCGCCTACAGAGATGACCTTGCCTTGAAGTCACTTTAATGCAAGATACCCTAAAGAAAAGAATCAACTCCTGGGACTTTTGTGCTGAGAGAGGGAAGGGAGAAGACGGGCTGCTTCTAAAGGACGCCCGTCCCTTGTATAGGGAGAGTGCTCTTCCAAGTTGTGTATAAGGAAAAGCCAGTGACTTCCTTCCCTCTGTCTGGGAACCTGATAAGCCAAGAGAAACACAGTGCGGCCTGCGTGCCACGCTAAACACAGAGATAAAGGAAAGCGTTTTGTTGGCTACAAGCATTTCTCAATACTGCTTCAAACCCTACATACTCTTTGTGAAACTGTTCAAACATACCCAATTAAAAATAGCCGTTTGCTCAACAAATATACGGGGGGGGGGGGGGAGTGACATCCAGATACCAGACACTTTACATCATGTAGTACTGTAACCAACCATCTGACTTCCATCACAGCTGGAAACCTCTGGGTGCACTTTCACGAAGTACTGAAGTACTTTCAAAAGTAAAGTAAGCAGATTCCCTATTTTATACTGAATGTGTAGGCACTGAATCATTGTATTCATTTACAAGTCTTCTGATGACATCACTGGCCTCGACTGAACTCAAATCAACTCTCAATAACTGTAACACTAAATCGATGTCTGCAAAAGGGTCGATGGTTTTCCGATAATGTGTGAGATCATGCGCAAAAATAAATCGGCATTGTTTTTCCCCGCGACGTGCCCCCTTTCGAGCACATTCGCTATGGCGCAGCCAGCTCGCAGAGCCTTAAGACGCCAATTGGAAATGCACAAGTGCCTCGTGTCGAACATGAGTCAGCGATGTAACGAGAGGGACTAGATCTAACTGGAGAGGAACGAAGAAGGCTAAGTGGTACCTGAAGGCTACACAGATTGAGCTTTATGGATTCGGCGGTGGAGGGCGATCGCAATGGATCTGGAGCCCTCAGCTCCAAACTGAGTAGTATGGATCTCTAGATCCTGTCTAACTAATGACCCCTCCGCCTCTCCCTCCACTCCCTCAGAGGCTCACCCATAGCCGCATTGTTGCTATCAAGATAAGTCTCTGGCACTGGCTAATTACTGTATGCACGACAAACAAAGTGATGCTTCTCTATCTGCCTGGTCATGTCCCATTACTTCAGCTTAGCCTCCTTCTTCATATTTGTCTTGACAGGTGCATCTGTCCATGGAGAATGAGGCACTGTTATAATGGTCGGGCAGAAGATGTTGTAATTAAGAGGTGCGCCTCTAGGCTAACGCCGGGCGCAGCCAAGGTGAAAATGACTGTGGGAGTGGAGTTTTATTGAACACAACAGGCTTCTTGTCGATAACACTGCCACTTGGAGTCGTGTTCGATGCTGTCATTAATACCCGGGGTGTGTGTGTGTGTGTGTGCGCGCGCGCACACGTGTGTGCACGTGTGTGTGTGCGCGCGCGCTCACTTCCGAACACCAACCGTCCAATGAGAGGTACATTATCGTTCCCAGTTTCTCACGGGGCAACTAGAGAAGGTGTTGAACACCCACCTGCTCAAGAGCCAAGCCGATGTGAGTCAAGGGGAGAGGAAGATGGGGGATGGAGAGAGATAGAGGAGGAGAAGGACAATGAGGAGTAGGAAAAGAGCCCAAACAGGAGAGGAGAGTGGGAGAGGAATAGGAGAGAGACAGACATGAGGCAGCGAGCACAGATTGATATAGCAATTACCAAGAAAGCTATCCCTCAGTTAGGAATACATCTACATACATTAGAGGGCGGGTTGCACCCCAGTCGCTGTCTCGCTGAGGCAGCCTCGCCACGCCCCGACCAGGCATGCGGAAAGGTCAACACTGAGCAGGCACTGTGCATACACTAACAGTCACTGTGCATACACTAACAGTCACTGTGCATTAGGGATGCACCGATATGAAAATTTTGGCCGATGCCGATAACCGATATTAACATTGCTGTTATGGCCGATAACCGATATTTACCGATGTCGATATGATCTGTATAAAACCACATTTTTATGATCATCACATTTTGTACATACTGAAAAACACATGTTAACACTGAATTTGAAAAAGTTATGCATTTCTTTATTTGCAAAGCCTTTGGAAAAGCCCATAAATCATAGATTTACTGCATTATTTCATATCAATGTGAAGAATTTGGCTGATAATGATAACCGATATTAACATTGCAACATCTGACCGATACCGATATGACCGATATGTTAAAAAATCGGCCGATACTGGCCGATACCGATATGATTGCCGATATATCGTGCATCCCTACTGTGCATACACTAACAATCAGTGTGCATACACTAACAGTCACTGTGCATACACTAACAGTCAGTGTGCATACACTAACAGTCAGTCTGCATACACTAACAGTCAGTGTGCATACACTAACAGTCAGTGTGCATACGCTAACAGTCAGTGTGCATACACTAACAGTCAGTCTGCATACACTAACAGGCACTGTGCATACACTAACAGTCAGTGTGCATACGCTAACAGTCAGTGTGCATACACTAACAGTCAGTGTGCATACACTAACAGTCAGTCTGCATACACTAACAGGCACTGTGCATACACTAACAGTCAGTGTGCATACACTAACAGTCAGTGTGCATACACTAACAGTCAGTGTGCATACACTAACAGTCAGTCTGCATACACTAACAGTCACTGTGCATACACTAACAGTCACTGTGCATACACTAACAGTCAGTGTGCATACACTAACAGTCACTGTGCATACACTAACAGTCACTGTGCATACACTAACAGTCACTGTGCATACACTAACAGTCAGTGTGCATACACTAACAGTCACTGTGCATACACTAACAGTCACTGTGCATACACTAACCACCAAGACCTCATCTATCAGGTTTGCTGCTACATAGACACGTATAGAGTAAAATAAAAGAGAGAGAGACAGTGAGAGGAGACACAAAAGACAGAGAGAGAGAGAGAGAGAGAGAGAGAGAGAGAGCTCAGCCTCCACTCACGCCAGGCGTCTGATGGCTATGACGTTTATTGGGATCCCAATGTCAGGTGTTAGCTCTAATTGAAGGGGTGTGGCAACGTGTTATCCAATAAACGTGAATGTAGTGACTGAGTGACTCGACGCGTTATCCAATAAACATGAATGTAGTGACGGAGCGACTCTACTGCCCGACAATTACCTGTCACCGCCCAGATGGACGCGTGCGGCATTGGGTAAGGTAAAGCGACTTACACTTGGTAAAGCTGGCCACAATGGGATTTTCAAAAGGGCTGGCTGTCATACACGCTTCCCCCTGGGCCAGCAGCACCTAAATCCAGTTATGGTAATGTATGCAGAGTGAGGGCTAAGCACCAGCGTATGCTTGTGTGGACTGTAGCCACTGCACGGCACTATGGAGAATGCAGGGGAGTGCGGCATGAAGATACATTGTCGCTATAGCCACCGAATGGGTTCCGGGGTATGCAGCACCTTAAAGCTTGCATTTTCAAACACCTCTGCTGGTTATGGAGACATATCACATTTACACAATTACCGAGAAGGGAGGGAGGAGGAGGAAAGGGGAGAAGAGAGAGAAGAGAGGAGATGAGAGAGAGAGAGGAGATGAGAGAGAGAGAGAGAGAGAGAGAGAGCGAGAGAGAGAGAGAGAGAGAGAGAGAGAGAGAGAGAGAGAGAGAGAGATGGTGTATAAACAAAAACAAAAAAAATATCTGGAGGGCAAGGAGGTTGAAATAAAAATGGAGGTAAGATGATCAAGAGTGAACGGGATTTCTGCCGCAGGCTCAAAGCAATGCTCCGTCTGTGTACGTGTGTCTATGATGTGTGCGGATGAACGTTGGTGTCGGTGTATCCGTGATTGTGTGTGTGTGTGTGTGTGTGTGCGTGTGCAGTGCATACATACATGCATGCGTGTGAGTGAGTGCATGTGTTTGTTTGTGTGCCCTCGCAGCAGCTGACCGGCTTTCACTGAGTGCTTTCCGCAGGACTCGCTGGCTACGCTGTCTTCCCTCTGCAGGCACATGGATCACAGGAAATCATTACTATCCAATGGACGAGGGTTGCGGCGGGTCATGTGAGCGCACGCGGAGAGAAACTCCGCTGTGGAATTCTCTTTGACAAAAGCTCCATTTTTAGGATTTGAATATGGCCGAAAACAATCACACCAGCGGAAAGGAGATAGCTTCCATCTCATTAATGTTACAAAACCGCATGAGGTGATCTGAGCAGAGAACGAGCCAGACTGGAAATGTCTGTTCCTAAGGACTAGGCAGGGAAAAAAGGATAAAAATGGAAAAGATGGAGAGAGAGGGGGGGGGGGGGGGGGGTGAAGAGAAGGAGAGGATAAAGACGTGATGAAAGTAATTAAACACTGCCACCTGCTGGTCATGGTGTGGAAATACCGCATTGCTCTGGTCGAGGTGCTGTGTGCAAAATGGATTTGAACAGCTGTGCCTTTGACGACCTGTTTGCGCCCGACGATCCAGCCAAAGCAGATGACGTGGCACACAAAAGGACACAGAGCCGGGCCCAAACCTGACATAATAATAAATAATTTCCAAATGCAGGTAATAGCAATACTATTTTTCTGCTCAAAGAAGAAGAGTCAAATCTAATTTGCTGCTTGAGAGAGAAGAGAGAGAGAGAGAGAGAGAGAGAGAGAGAGAGAGAGAGGGGGTGGGGTGGGGGGGGGGGGGGTGCTGTGGACGAGGCAATCGTTTCGATGCAAACACAATTATCTTAAGAAGCACTATCCACATCTTTCACTACTCCTCCTGCATCATCTAATGGAAGGCAGTGGGGGGCGGTGTGTGTGTGTGTGTGTGTGTGTGTGCGTGTGTGTGTGTGTGTGTGGGGAAGGGGGGGCGGGGGGCGGAGCTTTGTAACTTGAACTTGTACCGGCAGGGGGTTTTCCTAGCTCGGTTACATTATCTGAGTCACATGCTGACGCCTTTATGTGTGTAACTTTTAACGGAGTGTGAGAGAGAGGGAGAGGCAGAGTCAATATAAAAAGAAAAATCTAGGATCTAGGGAGGATAGGGAGACCCAGGGGTGTGTGGGGGCAGACAGAGAGAGAGAGAGAGAGAGAGAGAAAGAGAGAGAGACAGAGAGAGAGAGAGAGAGAGAGAGAGAGAGAGAGAGAGAGACTACTCTGAGAGAGAGAGTCTTAAACTGTGAGCGCAACGGTTCCCAGGTGAGCGTGCGTGAGAGAGCTGCAGGTCGTCTTTTTCTTCCTGCTAGCACAGCAAAGCTCACAAGCAGAGGCGAGTGGTCTCCAGACACACCGCTCACTAGAGGCTGCTGAACAAACACAGCAGCACCACCCCCACCCCCAACACCACCCACCACCCCCAACACCACCACCACCACCAACACCACCACGCGGCAGCGGCAGCCACATTTGTAGCAGCAGCACAGAGGGGCTTTCCATCCCCAGAGGCTGAGCTTATTGGTCGGAGCAGGATTACACTTGAGAGTCCATGTCTCCACGAGGCGCCTATACCTTCACCGCTCCAGCATCTCCACTGGTTCTGTGGAAGCTGATGGAATAGCGATATTGCATTATATTATGTGCTCAGTGACCTAAAAGCGTATGCCTGCACGCGTGTGTTAGCCTCCTCTACTCGCTCTGTACCCCCACACACACCCGTAGGGCCTCGGCTCCATCTGGCCTCTCTCTGAGCTCAGATCCCCGAATGTATCCCAGCATGACTATCTGGCAAACAGCTCTTTAAAGCCCCAATATCTATTTGACCTTAATATAGGTCCGGAGTTACCCGGATGTAACTCCATTTCCTGCTGCAGCTCCTTCATATTAAAAGCTTTCCGCTGACAAACTAATAGGGACGCTTTTATTGTGAAGAACATATAGGAAGTGAGACGTGTTTAGTGCTCTGCTAAAGAGCTAGCATCATTGATTAGTGGGACTCTTTTTCAATAAAATAACACAAGAATATTATTACAACAACATTTGGTGAGATTTGGAGGTATCCCCCCTCAGTATAAACACTACAGAGAGGTTAGCAGAGAGAGTACAAGCAGAAACAGTCAAATAAGGCGGATATCTGAACGTACAAACATGGGAGCGCAGCATTTATTATCGTCCCGTAATTGCCACTTGTGGCAGCAGAGGCCGCTGTTGCTGCTGCTCAGCAGAAGCCTACATATTGGGGAAGAAATGGCTGAGCCCTTCTCAAAACGCTCAAGGGTCTAAATAACTAGCCTAAAACTTGGAACCGAAGTCCCCCCCCATGTCCATATCAAATCACTCGAAATCATCAGAAATATAGAACTTATTATAGAAAATAATATAAAGAATATACTGGATAGAAAATAATGATAGAAAATAGAAAGTTGGAACTACATTGATGCATTGATTACATACACTGATTGATACACTTTATGAACATTTGGTAAAGGACTCTAACATATAAAGTGATATTTTATCTTTTATCTTATTCTATTTTATTTTTTTGTCTTGTTTTTGTCTATTTTTGTCTTATGTGCTATGCTATGCCTTTTGCTTTGTTTGTATCTGTTGTTATGTACTGTATCTTGTCATTTTAAATATGTGTCCGACCCCAGGAAGAATAGCTGCAGCTATGCTGTAGCTAATCCTAAAATAAAGTAAAGTAAACTAAACCCCAGGTAAAAAGTGTGTGCACACATGTGAGGTAGAGCCATATGAAATCCGCGTTAACGGAATCGCGGAATTGACCAATAAAAATGGAATCTACTGTAAAAACGTGGAATACTGCAGAATTTGCCATAATTGGGCTGAAATTCAATATATAATGTTAATAAGGTGATGTCACCAACAAGCATCTCTCCCTTTCTTCCAAACACACAGCTGCTTGCCTCAGTGGACTCTGCAGTAACAGTAAGGTAACGTTAACGAGCGCATTAACAAGCGCATTCCAAACATTCCAGCTTCGGTGACAACGCAGAAAGAACCCTGTCTGAACTTAAGTGTGCGTGAAGTGTTGTTGATGTTACTTGCCTTCAGTCAAAGCCTTCCGACCGTAGTCTAGATGGCAACAGGGAATGAAAGACGAAATATCCACTTTTGCACATGATGAAGCTGGGAAAAGTTTTCAATTGTGGCTGTGTATTCTTATCCAGTTCAGTTGACCACATGCCGTTTTTACACAATTTCTTCTTCCTCCAATAGGCTACATGCACAACTTTTTTTACTTCCTGAAATTAGTACTGCTTCTTTATTTCCTGTCCTACACTATTGGATGAACTGATGTGTGCCTGATCATTGTTGTGACTACAGCACACCTGACATTAATCAGTTCATCCAATAGTGATGACAGGAAATAAAGAAGCTGTACTAATTTCAGGAAGTAGTGGAGTTGTGCATGTAGCCCATACCTCACGTTAAGACGTTCAAGTTAGCAAAGATAAACACCACCACTTCCTGTTATAACTTTCAAAATGAAATAGTATTTGAAGCATTTTCTGTTGTTTGAAGTAAGTTTTGTTCACAGTTGTTTTTTCTTTACTTGAAGCACACAATGAGAAGCTTAAAAACACTTTAGAAACATAAAAATGATATAGAATGTTTTGTACAGTCATCTACTGTATTTCTGACTTGAATCACTTGTTAAAAATGGTGCATTGTTGTGTAAACTGATTGTTATATCTTATTAAATTGTGGACATTTATTCATCCCCACATATTAGACACTATTTCTGATGGTAAAATGAGCGTAAAAAGCAAAACACAGAATTCAGAACAATTAAAAAGGAAAAAACGGAATTCAGGAAAAAATTTAATGGAATTTGGAAGGAATTAAAACGGATTTCATATGGCTCTAGTGTGAGGTTGTTATGCGAAAAGAAACTCAGATTTGCTGAACTAAATTGTTGCAGATCCTTCTCTGTCTCTCTCTCTCTCTCTCTCTCTCTCTCTCTCTCTCTCTCTCTCTCTCTCTCTCTCTCTCTCTCTCTCTCTCTCTCTCTCTCTCTCTCTCTCTCTCTCTCTCTCTCAATAGATCTGGTATCTAAGCGTCCTCGCTTGACTCATTCCAAACCAATACTTGGTGCCAGTGCAAAGGAGAGATGAGTTCACCCTGTCTTTTATTGTCTTATTCATAAGCTGCCCTTTCACTCCAGCTGCAGACCGGCATCTGTGCCCAGCATTTAAAGATCTCGTCTAACCTTTGTGTCAATGAGTGTACATGTCCAGCAGGGGGGTAGGGGGCGATGTGCTCCACATCCCTGCCATTTTAATTTTGCCAACGTCTCAGCCAGAATCGACCTCCGACAAATACACCACGTGTATTTGTTTTAACACTCCTCCCTATTCGTGTATATATTGTATATATTGAATATATTGGACTGCACTTGCAATGTGGTGATTTTGACTTTTAGATATTTTCTTTTATCTTCTGATATTGACATGATCATGATAAGAGAAATTCCTCGTATGTAATCTTGCATATTGTGGCAATAAAAGTGATTCTGATTCTGATTCCTTTCATACGGCTTCGGCATTGGAAGGAACCGGAATGTTTTGGGAGTATCAACCATTTCTTCAGCTGAGTAGTTTAGTTCTAATCTTATTTACATATATTTTTTAGGTATGGTAGGTAGGTAGGTTAAGTGTATTGATATGGACATCACAGAGCATTGGAGATGTAACATGTAACAGGAACATTGTATGCGCAACAACCAGATACACAGTGTTAAGTGATTATAGCGGAACGCTAATTTTCAACACCTGTCCACAGGCGACTCAACACAACCCAAAAGGACATACGCAAAAAGAGGCCAAATGTAATGTAAAAAACCACAAGAGTAAAGCTATACATACAAATGTATTGACTAGAAAGTCGCTATAGAAAATCACTCAACTACACCTACTTATACTTGGAAGCTTTTATACAATGTTGCAGTACACGTGCTTTGCAACAGAACAGAATTAGGTGAGAAAATCAGAACTGAGAGAGTCCAGATAGCAAGCAATCTATATTCTAACAGATCTATCCTGCGTTCTTGTATTGCTTTTAGAGGTCGCTGCGCTTTCTCACAACGGGGACAGAAGAGATGAGATGAGAGCTGCTTTGTGATCATCCCCCCCCCCCCCCACCCCCCCCCCGTCTACTCCAACTAGAAAGCTTGTTCAGAGTTTGATCAAGATTAATCATTCCCACACAAGTGTCAGAATGATGCGATGTAACTGTAATCCAATATCTGATGCGGTGCCGTGCGACTAATTGCAACCTGTGGAGTGAAGGGGCTGTAGAGCACAGAGGAAATCAGAAGGGAAGGGTTGATCACAGAGCAGAGGAGGCAGGAGCAGTCAAGACAAATAGCCGGCAGCCCGAAACTATGACTCCTGCCCGGCGGGGGGGGGGGGGCATATCATTGTATGAAATGAGCTCCATCAATCTACAGCTTGTTAACAAAAAAAAACACACACGCGCGCATACGCACACGCACGCACGCACGCACACACACACACACACGCACACACACACGCACACACACACACACACACACACACACACACACACACACACACACACACACACACACACAGCCTGGTCTGTATAGACGATCTATCATTTTCTCTGCTCCTGTAGTCCGGCCAGCCAGGCGCAGCAGAGGACGAGGAAGAGATCAAAGCTGACTTAGGACGGCCAGCAGCAGCCCAAAACAACAGATCAACGCAGTCATCACACTCTGCAGCGGCCACAGGGACTCCATTAGTGAAAGCAACGCAAGCGTGCGAGCGGGGCGAGTGCTCATCATGGCTTTGTGTGGATGGAGAGAAGGGAGGGAGACTGAGAGAGACACAGAGAGAGAGAGAGAGGAGAGAAGAGAGACAAAGAGAGAGAAACGAGAGACAGAGAGAGAGAGAGAGAGAGAGACACAGAGAGAGAGAGAGAGAGAGAGAGAGAGAAAGAGAGACAGAGCAAGAGAGAGAGAGAGAAAGAGAGACAGAGAGAGAGAGAGAGAAAGAGAGAGAGAGAGTGAGAGAGAGAGAGAGAGAGGGCAGAAGTTCATGTTTATCAGTGCATTAGTGGGGGTCCCAGATTCTTTGTACATCAGGGTACAGCTGGCCCCATTGTACCATTGCATTACAACTGCATATGCAACCACATGGCATGAGGGGATTGTGAGTCATGCACAAAGGGTGTGTGTGTGTGTGTGTGTGTGTGTGTGTGTGTGTGTGTGTGTGTGTGTGTGTGTGTCGTGTGTCCGTGCGTGTGTGCGTGTGTGTGTGTGTGCGTGTGCGTCCGTGCATGCGTGTGCGTGTGCGTCCGTGCATGCGTGTGTGGGTGCGTGCGTGTTTGTGCGTTTCCAGACATGGCTTGCTATATATATATCAGGTCATTACTATTCTGAGTGGACCTGGTCATAGTCTGTCTTGGTGACGAGTGGAGAAGCCAACGTGCAGCAGCAGCTTCAGGGAAGCTCAGAGGCCTCTGAGCAAAGGGCAATTTGTCTCATTTAACTGCTGCCTGCCTACTGTCTGCTCACTGGAATCAAATTATGTTCTTCTTTTGCTTTTCTTAAAAAAAAAAAAAACAGCCAGTGCGTTTTACATAAAAACGCAGTCGATGCTATTAGCATAATGCCACGGCCTCATGCACAACAACAGCAAGTCACAATGTGTTTCTCTCCTCAGCGGCTGTGACCCCTCTGGCTCTGGAGAGTTGTTAGTTATTCCTCTTCCACTATGCCGATGTCTACCTTTCACTGTAATGGTCTCTGGCATTTCCCCCCTCGCAGCACAAGCATTAAAGCCCAGATATAGGGTACCTGCAGTTTCCAAAGCTTACCACACGAGGTCCCTCACATACTCTAGTCTGGCAACCTCAGGGGAAGGAAGCACTCAATGTACTCCACATGGTACCTTGCCCTACAGGAGCCACATTCATGGACAAAAACAAACAAAAAAAATTGCAAGAGCCACAATTCCCCAAAAAAGTCTCTTTCCTCCCTTTATTTGTTTAGATTTTATGTATTTATTTATGTATTTATTTATGTATTTGTTTATTTATGTATTTAAAGTAGGACTTAAGAGAGCCACAACTACCCATAAAGGAGGCTCTCGGCTTGAGTATCACTGCTTCTATTGCACATCTTTCATAAACTGTCTTCATTCAGTGAGCTGAGTTTGCTCTTGGACTCTGTCTAATGTGTCACAGAGCAGCATTACATGATTCCTCAGGCTCTCCCTACTATTTCACCATGCTGCCAGTCCAAGTCCAATGAAATGTAAAGTACAACTTCACTAATACTTGTATCGCAGTATGAGCAATATGTACGTGTCCATTGATTGAACCAATATACCCATAATCTGGGAGCTGAATGATGCTCGGTTTAAATATGTTTTAAGGGCTGATGCTTGAAAGTGCTTTATTTTATTACTGTCAAGTACAATCAGTCCCCGCCCGTGGCATAGGCAGTATGGACCAATGCTAGGGGTGCCATAAATCCATAGAGGTGTCCCAAATGGGGGAAAGAAAAAGACAACGACGACAACAACAACAGCAACATTATAATATAATATATAATATATTAAAATATAATATAATATTAGGGTCTTTCTTTTCTTTTCTTTTCTTTTTTCTTCTTTCTTTAAGGGAGGTACGGTGGTGCAGTGGTAAGCACTATCGCCTCACAGCTCGAAGGTCGTGGGTTCGATTCCCACCTGGGCCGATGTGAACACTGAAGGAATGCGTGCCCGTCCGCATGTCCTCGAGTGCCCACCACCCGGGTGGGGGTCGGCAAAATGGCCTTTCTGTGTGGAGTTTGCATGTTCTCCCCGTGCCTCCCGGGGGTCTCCTTCATATAGGAACCCCCTTCACAAAAACATGCAACATCCTGGTTGCTTATATGGTTCCTCCTCTGATCGTTAAGGGCGCCTGTTCAGAGGGAGGGGAACTGGTTGGAATAGCGTGAACCTCCCACGTGCTATGTCCTACCGGTGAAGCTTCCTCGGGCAGGTGAAAAGAAGCGGCTGACTTGACTGCCCATGTCTCGGAGGATGCATGGAATCAGTCTCGGCTCTCCCCAGATCGGCAGAGGATGGAGTAGCAACCAGGATTGAGTAATTCAAATGAGCACTAAAACGGGGGATAAAAATGGGATAAAAAATCGGGAAAAAAACATAAAAAAAAATATATATATATATTAGGGTCTTTCAATGGTGCGGTGTAGCACTAGCTCTATTGCAGCGGATTGGGCATGATCAACCCTTTCGCGGGCAACGTTGCAGACAGAGTAGGAAGGCTGATCCGTAGCGGCTGCTTCCGGGACGCGGGTCGGGGTCTTAATCGGCCTCGGCCGGGTCTACTGGGCGAGGGTGTATGATGTTCGATAGACCCGAAACACCTTACGACCCCAGCTAACATCACTGATGACGCGTCCCAGCGCATGCTGTAGCATTGTATTTTGAATCGTAATCAAATATAATATAATATAATATTCATTGAAAGCGCTTGTGCTAATTATAGACACAAAACAATGTGTTTTTAAGTTTCAAAAAATTGGGCTGGGATTTGCGACAGCGTAATGGTGAAAGCAGATGGCAATTATTTGGCAACAAAATACATGTCAAGAATGAAGTAAAATGCGGTACTCTAAGGCCGACAAAATAACCCTTCGGCCGGAGCAGCTCGGAATCCTCTCTGCTCCTCCCTACGGCTGTGCAACAGTCTCTGACGCAGGGGACGACTGTCGCCAAGAAACTCATTCTGAAGGAATGGAAGTGCCTAGAGATGCTCCGATCGATCGGCACTTGATCGGAATCGGCCGATTTGGCCTTTTTCGGCTTTGATCGGAGTTATCAAAAGTGCCGATCAAACAAGGCCGATCAGAATGACACAAAATCTGCAAGAACTACTACCAGAGACGTTTCAATATAGAGATAGTGCACTCCCAGGCTGCCAAGTAGTATTCTTCCGGTCTCCTAAAGGGCAGCTTGTGATTGGCTGTCTCTCCGTGTCATGAAGCTTCATTGGCTCCCAAGTTTCCTTAGGGGGCGTGGTGGTAGTGGCGAAAAAGTGTTTGGAAGTTGCACTCTCTCTATAGCGAAAGCAGCTTGGGCGAGAACAAACAGCAGAGCAGCTAACATGGCGTCGCCTGTCTGGCAATTTTACAACTTGTTGCCGTTTGCATTGTGTGCTCAAAGGAGATACCGCATGGGCGAATGTGACAATCCGCCAGGAGAATGGATATCACTTTGTAGTTAGTCAAACTCAGGCATGCGCTGCGCTGCGCACGGAGGGAAGAGGCGCAACAGAGTGAAGCCTGCCCTGTACCCCGCGGCCTCTCACCAGGCAAGACCGCGGCTTCACCAAACACCCTGCGGCCTAGCGGAGCGCTGCAGCTCAACTAACTACAGGAGCTTGCTGAGCAGCGGACTTTTTTCACTCTGAAAACAATTGAAACCACCGCCACGACTTTATTTCACCAGAGGCGAAGTCAGCAACACAAAGACTGATGGAAATAACAGTCAGCAACGACAGCAAGAAACGAAAAGAAATAAATGCAAAGCTAATGGAATTCATATGTCTTGATCAGCAGCCGCTGTCTGTTGTGGAAGACCTCGGGTTCAAACGCCTCATATCCTGCTTGGATCCACGTTACACGCTGCCAGGACGTAAATATTTAACTGACGTTTGCCTGCCGGAATTATACCAAATTGTTTACAAGCACATCGAGAGCCTTATGAAAGACAACACCACGTCAATCAGCTTCACGACTGACATTTGGAGTTCGAGTGTCTGTCCTATGTCCATGCTGAGCCTAACTGCGCAGTTTATTGATGAAAAGTTCGACCTGAACAAAGTTGTACTTCACTCACAAGAGTTTTCTGGGTCACACACCGCGGAGGCTATCGCTGCAGCTTTCACAGACATGTTCCAAGCTGTGTTGGTGCACATGTTGTGTACATAGTATTATATTTTTTGTTTTATAAGACTATTTATTTTTCCACAGGAAAGTTACAGTATACAGTCTACTCTGTAATAAATAATAATAAAACGGTTGCCAACTCATGATACTTTCTCATCTCCTAATTTTAATACTTAATATACAATGTCAATGTTGTTAAGAATAATTAAATATATGAATAATGCGACACAATAAATAGAAGGCTTGAATTGATGGATTTGAGGCGGTGATCGGTGATCGGCCATATCGGGATCGGCAGATACTGCTTCCAGTGATCGGTGATCGGTGATCGGCCTCAAAAAAGCTGATCGGAGCATCTCTAGAAGTGCCCCTCTCCACCTTCTTTTCAGCTGTGGTTGACGGACATGGTCTCAGTTATACGGAGGGAGAGACTCCAGCTCCTGAGGACCAACTCACTTAAAAGATTCTCAACTATCTGGGACCCGTTTCTGGCCTACGTTGACAAGGTTAAAAGCGACAAGTGACTCACCCAGCTGAGTTCTTGCATGGGATCCCATACAAGCACATAAGCACCTCATGCGGCTGATAGCACCATGTTGTAATATTGGAATGTCCATAATATGTGTATGCATTTTCTTTCTTTTCTGTTCCTGTGTCTGAGTTTGTTTGTTTGTTTTTGTGTGTGTTTGTGTTCTGAAATGGGGGGGGGGGGGGGGATTTAAGTAAGTGTGTGTGTGTGTGTGTGTGTGTGTGTGTGTGTGTGTGTGTGTGTGTGTGTGTTTTAGAGAGAGAGAGAGAGAGAGAGAGAGAGAGAGAGAGAGAGAGAGAGGGGTGTTTGATGCTGTGGGGTCAATGTGTGACATTAACAATGGGCATCTTATTATTAGTTTTTGAGTTTGTTTAAACCCCCCACCCGCCTTGAGTTAGTATAACCCTACATTGATAAACGTGTGGAAGGGCAGCATTTATAGCTTTCCCTAGGGTACCAGAGTACAAAAAAAATGACGTACCGTAACCGTACAATCTAAGCTCATCTCTTTAGTTTATTAAGTTCTTCCCATGCTTGCCACTGTAATTGAGTTGCCCTTCATAGCCAGAAGCTAAATTGGAGGCAGTAGCACTGTGATAGGTCTGCTATTTCCATCAATAAAATCAATCAATCAATCAATCAATCAATAAGTGTGAGAAAAACTAAACAAAAATAAATATATCATACCAATGTGAAAAGCCATAAAATTCAGCTTCTATGTTCTGCTGTTGCATTCATTGTAAGTTACTTTAACTAAAAATGTCAGCTAAATGCCTACTGTAAAGGGAAGATGTAATTATTTCTCATCAGTAATGATGTGACTCAGAGGATACATTCTGCCTTACAAATGTGGATATAAAAAGTACCGGTACCAGTTTTAACTTGGACCTATAGTACTACTGGTAACAGCTTGTTAACTGCATTCACTGGGCATCCCAGGGATAAACCAGTTCCTGATTAGACTCTGGGTCCTAGAGAGCACTGCTTTACACTAATCAGCTGTAGCCCCGACCAACGATCGTGCTCACACTGTAGTTTCATCAGTTGTCTGCACAAGCTTCAACCTGATTACAACATAACATTATTTAGTGTCTATAACAAGAAAATGATGTCGCCGTATGAGCAGAAAGCAATCAGCCCTCAAGTGAGCCATACTATATGGTTCACTGTAAATGTATGGCCACTAGATGGCAGCAAAGAATCATGTTTGATTAGTGAGTGCAGATGTGTTAGGTGTGTTCTACTGGAAATGCAGTACATTTGTGCAGTGAAATGTTTCAGAAGCTGCATTCAAATGAGAATGTTACTTGCTACTTTATGAGCAGAAATTATTTTTTATTTGTTTTTGAATTGTGAGCCAATCACCTTTAATAAATATTTCCTTGGCATAACCACGACATAACCTATAGTGCATGCTTCAGTTTATTTATACCAATACAGGTTATGTCATCCTGCTGTATCATAACTTCCCCGTCATGGCTGATGGGAAAATTTGGCAATGAAATAACAGTAAGTAAGCAGCAATAAAGTGTTTGACACAGTTTTGCTAAATCTCAGAATGCCGTCTAACTTGCAGTAATCTCTATTATGTCCAATAGTTTACTGAAATGCCTTAATAATGTTTGTTTTGAAATGTGCAGAGGAACTACAATTTCCAACACAGTCATGGTCATGATATGGACTCACATTGTTCTGGTCACTATAGATCTGGGATTTTCAAAGTCTGAGACTGTGGGCCGCCCCCCTAGACAAAACAATTGAGCCAAGATAGCCATATTGCTGTTTGACATACTCAGACTACACCAAAATGAAAAACATGAAAAACATCTTTATGAAGGCATTTACTTGCTTCTGACTCTGGGAAAAACTGTTAGATTCCCCAAACTACTGTATCTCTTTAATCAAAACACACACATTTACACATTTAGGCTATTCTATGAGATCTCCTTTTAATAACTAATGTAATATTTTTTTCACTTTATAATTTCACTGAGCCTCCCCTGAAACTGCTTGGAGCGCAACTGGGGAGGCGCGCCTCCCACTTTGAAAACCCCTGCTATAGATGGTTTTGACTGCAATGCAGGCTACAGATGACATTTCTACATCCTACACAAGTATTTGCTTTCAGACAGTCATGTAACGATGCACCGAAGATATATTCACAAGTTAGAATTTGGAAGAACTACGGCTATAAGAAAAAGCACCACTTGCAGGAACAAAGAACAGAAAAGTGTGTGCATTTGCGTGTGTGCGTGTGTGTGTGTCTGTGTGTGTGTGTCTGTGTGTGTGTGTGTGTGTGTGTGTGTATGTGTGTGTGTGTGTGTGTGTGTGTGTGTGTGTGCATGCATGCATGTGTGTGTGTGTGTGTGCGCGCGCACCCACCCACACACACACACACATAGCTGTTGAAAACCTCTATAATGATGCCCCTGAAAGCAATTTGGAGAAAAGCTGCACGCAGAAGAGTTCAGTCAACAGAAAGGTCTTCTCACTCACAGTCAGACAGATAACGAGTGTTTATTCAGACTAGCTTAACTGTGTCAGTGCGGGAGCCTCGGGGACGCAGTAATAACCTGCCGTGATCACAGAGTAGGTGCAGATAAGCACTTGTCTCCAGACACCATTCTGTTTGTAACGATGTGAGAAAAACCCAAGTACATCAAAATGGTTTCGCTACATTCTTCTATGGGCCGGCTCTGTTCAAGCATCTCCGTAAACAGCGGGTTATTATGTTCACACGCACGCAAATACGATCAGGTGCTGTGAACAGTCAGGCGATGGTTATAGTTTGATGCTCAAAGCGACCAGATTTATAACCCTGGATTTAAAGTGTTTTTTTTTTTTTGAGTCGGGTCAGAGGAGAGCACCAGCCCAGTCATCTCCGATATCAAACGATAAGCACATACAGTAGGTTTTACAGGAATACACGTACACGCCATGTTATTCTCACTGTTCTCTAAAAGCACAAGATGGACCCACACAGGCAGCATATGGCATGTGACACGTGAGGGCAGTGATGTCATACTGTGTGTGTAAAAACACACACTACAACACCCCCCCCCCCCCCTGCATATATTATTCTGATGTTTTATTCGCATGCTTATAGTCATGTAGAGAACACATTCAACTGAATAGAACTTCCCCCAGCTGAGCTCAGATAAGAAGTGGGCAGAGTTGGTTTGCGTTTCTCCATCGGTGTGCTCGGCATTGCCGTCGCTGCCTGTCACTCACATGGAGCCACAATACACACAGAGAGAGAGAGAGAGAGAGAGAGAGAGAGAGAGAGAGAGAGAGAGAGAGAGAGAGAGAGAGGGGGATGCTTGTGTGCATATGTTTTGTTTGCTATGGGAATACTGTAATTATTGTTGTCCCGGTGGGTGTGCTCCTCTGTTCTGCTGATACGCAGACTTTGCCATTCTGATTCTGTTCAGCACAACAGGGATGTTGTGTCTCGCCATCGCTCCACACCGCTGCTCTTCACAAAGAGCTACGCGGTTCATCGCATAATGAAGGGCTATAATTAACTGTTCAGTGTCTGTTCAGTGCGCGTGTGTGTGTGTGTGTGTGTGTGTGTGTGTGTGTGTGTGTGTGTGTGTGTGTGTGTGTGTGTGTGTGTGTGTGTGCGTTCGTGTGTGTGTGTGTGCGTGCGTGTGTGGGCACGTGCGGGAGGGGGACTATGAGAAAAGTTAAGCGGGAATATGAGGTAATAGGCCCTTATCGCAGCAACTGTTTTGATGTAGCAATGCAGGAAGTAAAAGCAAGTGTGACCAATAACATTAATGAGGTCCGTGGCACTGGAACACTTACATGTGAATGGAACCATCATTAATGGTATTGGTTACAATCGCTGTACTTCCTGCCTTACCACCTCAAAACGGTTGCTGTTAAAAGGGCCTATAGTTGCATGTACGTGCATGTGTGTGCAGCTTATATTGGGATGCTGTAATTTAGGTGCGGATATGGTTTGACCTGTTTATAAACAGTGTTGGGCAAGTTACTTTCAAAATGTAATATACTACATATTACTAGTTACTTTCATTGGAAAGTAATAAGTTACTTTACAATATTACTTTCTGTGTAGAGTAACCTGTTACTTATTACACTACTTTTGCATTACTTTCACCGAAACAACAGCAGCAGCGGAATGACATTGCCGCCCCCGAAACCATCCCGAAAAATCATTTCAACCGCCTTGAAGTCAGTGTAAACAATCCAAAATTCTAAATGTTATTATTATTTTCCTTTGTTATTGTCAACACACAGTTTGATTAGGAAATCATTGTATCGGTTTTAAATATGCGCTTTGATTGAATAAAATGTCACTCAATTTGTAACTTGAGTTACTTGACAAAGTAACTGGTATAATATTACTGAAATCCTATAAGTAATAAGTTGTATTACTGAGTTACTAGCTAAAAGTAATATATTACATGTAATATGTTACTTTTGTAATGAGTTACCCCCAACACTGTTTCTAATCAGGTTATGGCCGTGGTGACATCATGTACAGATCAGGTAAACGTGCCCAGCAGTGTGTGTGAATGTGTCAACGTGAGCGACGTTGGGTTGACTCACGTCGAACTCGTTGAGGGCGGCGGCCAGCTCCCCGATGCCGGCGTGGCCGTGCTTCTCGTCGGTGGGCGAGGCGGCCTGGGCGGCGCTGGAGATGCCGGCGATGGCCTCCTGCACCTGCTTGAACACGTAGTCTCGGTTGGCGCGCGTGGCCGCCACGTCCGGGTGCCGCAGGAAGGCCTGCGACGCCGTGTACAGCATGGTGGCATTCTTCTTCAGGGCCCCGCGCGCCGCCGCCATCTCATCTCGACACTGGGGGTCTTTCAGTTCCTGAGGCGGAGAGAGACGGAGGGTTTAAGAGTGAGCATGAACAATATTAACGTCTGCAGGTGCTTCTGGCAGAAATTGAACCATACTTATATGTCTTTTTCTTTTCTTTATTACTATTTTACAAATTATAGACCAACAGGTGTTCTCAAAACTTTCCACGTCAAGGACCCCTAAACGGACACAAATTAGACCATTTGAAAATATTTTTTCCCAGGGTTTTTGCTTTTACTGTAGATGTTTTATTATAGAAAGTGTATGGCACCCATGATCAAAATAGTCATACATTCTGTCTGTGTTACTTATGGATGGAATTATAGTTAAAATAAATGATTCACCTTTGTGCTAGGGACACCCTGGAACCCCCTCAAGGCCCCCTGGGGGTCCCTGGAGCCCACTTTGAGAACCACAGTATTTTAGATGATTTCATATTTTTAGTCTTCAGATAGACTAGAGTAGACATGAAGTCATGTGGGACATTTTAAGGGGGTCATTATTTCCGGCCAGAGAGTAGAGCCAAGCAATTTAACTGATCCCAGCACAATCAATGCCAGATCCCACTTGATAGAACCGTATTGTTTTGGCGAAAACCTACAAAATACTCTTTTTCCCACCGAGGACCACATTGGAAAACAAAGTTCTACTATTTTCATGGGTTATCCTCTGAAGTCAGATAAGCATTGGTGTGGATATTTTAGCATGTGCGGTACGCTTCAAGAAATGGAATCAAATGAATTCAAGTCAAATCAAATCACGAAAGCACACCTCAGAAAGTGTCCCGCATTTTGAGTGAGATGCATTCTAGAATCAATAATATCTTAAAGTCAATACTTTCTGTACTAGGCATTTGAGCTATAAAGTGACAACAACAAAATCATTATATTGCCTTAATAATTGCCATAAATATTCCTATTATAAGTCACATCACAAGTTACAACACGGATGTGTGCCCACACATTTGTGTGTCTCTCCAATAAATGTAGGTAACTAAGTAAAACCATAAATAACTAATAATAATATTTCTACCATGGTCTGGGTGAACACTCGATTCTGATTGGCTGCAAGGTGTCCGTTGTTTTCTGATAATGTACACCTAACTAAGGCCGGATTCACACAGGATCAGTCGAGACGTAGTGGCCGCTGCGTGTAGTGCGGCTGTAGTACGTCGGGGTGGGCGGGTCTCACTTCACCCCCCTTTCTGCCTTCTTCCCTTCTAAACAAGCATGTGTGTGAGCGAACCAGGAAGAGACGTTTTTAAAAGGATGTAGGCTATTTTGTGCTGATCACTTTCACTCATATGGAGCGTGTTGAAACAGTGGTTGAAACGGGCAGTTCGGGCAGTGGTGGCCCAATGGTTAGAGAAGCAAGCTTGTGACCGGAAGGTCGTCGGTTCAATCCCCGGGACCGGCAGGATAAATCTGGGTGGGGAAAGTGAAAAGGCAGCGCTTGCCCCTCCCTCATTACCACCACTGAGGTGCCCTTGAGCAAGGCCCTTAACCCCAACTGCTCCAGTGGAGCTGCTCAGTGGCCAGCACATCAGACTGTGGTTGCACTGGTCAGCTTCCAGGTGTGAATGTGTGTGTGAATGTGAACAGGGCGCTCCTGAAAAAAGAGAGCATTGATCTCAGTGAGACTCCCCCTGTCCCCCTGTATAAATAAAGGTAAAAAAAAATAAAAAATAAAAAAAATCTGCTGTGTACTGAGGCAGGCAGGCTTTCATTGACAAACTAACCGGAGGAGTTTTATTGTGAAGAACAGATATACAGCCACAACTTTTGAGAGGGTGAGAGAGAGAGAGAGAGAGAGAGAGAGAGAGAGAGAGAGAGAAGATAAGAGACACGAGTGAAACAGAGCAGATGTGTGTATGTGTGTGTGTGGCGTCTAGATTGGCCAGCTGCAGCGTGACGTAGGGCTGCATCCCCCCAAAGTCGGATCTCTCATCGTACGTCCTCTGCGAGTTTTTCATGCATACCCCTTCGTCGCCCACTGACGGAGCCTGATGGACTACCCCCATAGACTATGAATGGAGCGCGGGGAGGGGGGGGGGGGGGTGAATGCAGAGCGCCTGATCTTGTGTGAATCCAGCCTAAGTAGTTCCAGTCAAACAGTCTGTTCACCATTCATAAATCAATGCTCAGCCTGAGGATTTTGTAGCAGAGCCATTTTAATTTGGGCTCTATGACTGTTAACTCATTGAGTGCCAGCCACTTTTGGAGAACGGACGCTCCCAGTGCCAGAGTTTCAGAGCGTTTTCAGTGATTTCTCGAGGCCCACAGAATATTGTGTGATATTACTATGTAAACACTGAACACGCACAAAGAACGATGAGACTCTATTCTATCATCTGCAAAAAAAAGTTTATTGATCCCATTTTCCGTTCTTTAGTTATGAGCCGGAGAAGATAGCTTGATTCATCCAAAAACAGCAATTTTTTTCTTGAAGCTGAGATAATGGGCCTTTTGTGAAATTAAACATTTCAAGCACATCACTGACTCTGAAGCTAATCTTTTCTAATGTAGTCACACCTCAAAAATAATTTCCTTCAATAAAAGAGTGAAGGCCAGGGAATTTTGTTTGGCAGAATAATATTTTTTAGCTACAACCAGCAGCGCTGGCCCCTGCGTGCGCTGCTGGTTGCAGCTTCTTGCTGGTCTTCATTTGCTGCTGGTGGGCATCGGATATTCTGGCTTGCGTTTGTCAATCCTGTCCTGCTGCCTGGGTCTGTCTGGGGGTTGTGTGCTGCTCTGCGTGCCCCCCCCCCCCCCCCCCCCCCCCGCCCCGCCCCGCCTCACCTCAACTGCACACTCCTCCTCCTGTCTGTGGTGGCTCTCTGCTGAGTTTGCTGTGCGCACAGTGAAGGGTGCGCGACATCAAGCTTTTTTACAGCGTTCCGCGTGTGTTTGTCACCGGCAACCATGCTTCCAGTTGAGAATAATAACAACTCCACGGCTGATCATGCCGATGTGCTGTCGCAACCGACACGGAGCGGCTCAATTGTGGGAGCAGATTGGCTGCTGCAGGCACAGCTGCAGTAACGTTATGCTTCCTGCATATCGATGCATACGGACGCGATGCGATTTCCGTTTCCATAACGACTTCTTCTTTGTTTTTTCCTTGCCTTTCTGTTATGTGGAGAGCACTGTCGCCACCTAAGGGTTCTGTAAAATAGGTTAGACACATTCAATAGCAACCATATTGTAAGAGGCGATGTAAGAGGCTTAGATCGACACTCCCCCGTCAAAAAACGCAATTGACAAACATGTCCGTCCTTGGCACTCTACGTTACTATTTGAAATGACGAACATGTTCGTCCATGGCACTCAATGAGTTAAGGGTTAATACGGCACTTTTATAAGTTTAGAAAAAAATTACCCGTGTGTGTGTGCTCGGTTTATCAAAAATAACGGCTATTTAGAAATCTGATTTTCATTTTTGGAGATCTAAAGAACCAGGACCAGTCAGACACCTCAGCTGACAGAAGCGGGGCTCTGAGCAGCACGGCCAGGGAACATAAGGTCGTCATACTGGGGAGAAAACAACCAACTGAACTGATTTGTGCAGCTCTGTGCCGTGGTGATTAGCCTCTGTGGCATTTTGATTATGATTTATTTCCTTTTGGAAGATAAATGTTCTGACAGATTCAATCTAAAGTCTTGTAGAGTAGTCACTGTTTCCCCAGTGGAGTTTTGTGGATGGTGCCATTAGCCACACTGTCGCTTGTTAGCTCAGCCTGTTTTGAGGTGAGGTGGAGCTTGTTTGTAGGTTAGGATTCTGTCAGTGTTGATCATTCACAGGGTTTTTACTGAGAGCCGAATGATAGTACAAGGTCTCCTCCTGTAAAACACATGCTCTCGCTAATCAAAACACTCAATAAAGCAGTTTGTTAAAACTCACAGTTTTTCAAAGGTGCTTAATTGACGGACATGTTTGCCTGGCTGTAGGCTATAAATTAAACTACAATCTTTGTACAGTATGACTGTATAGAGTACGATATGGTAAATATCCTCTAAATATCATCAGGATGACAGGAGGAGGACAAGCTGCAAGAAGTACGGTAGGCTACACTGCCCTTCTCAACTTAATGATACATTTTGTTTGCATCACACATCCAATTCACTATTCAACTCACTACATTACTTCAGGCTGCAGACGTTATAACCTCTCCTTATTTATTTATTTATTCATTCATTCATTCATTCATTCATTTATTTATTTATTTATTTATGTATTTATGTATTTATTTATGGGGGGGGGCAATAACATTGCTGTATAGCTAGCCTGTCATGTTGTTCAGCATACTGTAAATTACATGTACTGTTTGTCAACCATAAAGCAAAATTGTTGACAATGAAAGTTGCTAGCATAATGTTAGCTTTCTGGCTCTGAGCCAATGTGATGAGCTGAACGGACTATATTACGTCCTGTTGGTAACTGGTATCCCAGGTTCATCCTATTTACTGGAGAAGAGAATGACATTTCCATTGCATGAAAAGCTGAAAGGATGGGAATGATTGTTCCAGGTATTGGTCGGTTGTCCATGTGTTACCAGGGGAGGAGAGTTATGGCTCATGAAAAAAGATTTAGATTACAAAATGCATGAAAACATAAATTAATGGTCTTATTTTTGTTTCGACCATGGCACTTAGAGATGTCCATTATCAGAAATCAATTGACTTTGCCTTGGCGTCGTCCAGTAATCTCTGATCATGGACACCTCGTTGTGCATTAACCCTTACATAATCCACACTCTTTTCCTATATTCCCCACAGTCAACTTAATGTGTCAATATATTGTCACTAACATGTTTCTGTAACCCCACAATTATGTTATATTTCATCAAATTGATTGTTTATACTTTTTACTGATTTTATTATTATAATTTTTTATCATCCCTTTGTGCTTATTTGATTTGATGTTGTTACCCCGCTGAATCCTATTACTTTGATGTTGCAACGATTTAATTTCTCCACAGAGATCAATAATGTTTCATCTGATCTTATCATGGCCGGCGTGCGTCACTGCATCATGAAGTCAGTGCGTCTCTGTGAAAGCGGGCCTACATCAAGTCCTCGTACTGGACCCAGGGGGTAGCTCCGTTTGTGCAAAATGAAGCCAATGCGGAGGGAACTTAAAACAGCTACGAGCAACTTTTTCGATTGTTATTAAACAGTATAATTACAATATTGATGCATCACATCTTACCTATAATAGTAGCTGAGACCAAAGCCGTGTGAATCGGAGATTGCTCCCTTGGATGATTATTAAGTCTGTGTCTGTCTAAACTCGCGTCAACAGGGGGCTCTCTCTCTCTCTCTCCTTACCGCCGGACCGGCTACCCGGAAGTGAAACGCGGAAGTGAAACCCGGAAGTGAAATGCAGCTGCCTGCCTACCCCGTTCGCGCTGCCTAGCAACATAACATAAACAATGTGAACGCCACGCATACTCTCGCGAACATCTCTCGTTATATTCTAACAGGTTTTTTGGAAGTTATTTTGTGGTTATGGCCGAAGTGGCTGCTGCAAACCGTTTCATTTCACTTCCTGATCTTCCCTGGCCACAGACAGACTACACTGGCCGATTCACTTGGGGTTCAAGCAAGACTACTCTGCGTTGGTCTCGTCAACTATTAGAGGTAAGATGTGATGCATTGATATTAAATTTATACTGTTTAATAACAATCGAAAAAGTTGCTCGTAGCTGCTTTAAAAACTGCAGTATTTCGAATGGCCGGCAACTCCACTGGCTCCAAAAGGAAGTCCGATTGTACGGAAGTTAATGGGGAAATGACCCTCCTTTCTCAATTGGTTTATTACCTCAGTAAACACTTTCCAAACGAGTTTATGGTCTCAATCGCGAGTTTCAAGTCTTCTTCAATACAGCATGATGTCTCATTTTGTAAATTTCAAGTAGAAAAGATGACAAAGCAGGTCAACTGTCCAGTGTTTTCGGCTCTTCTTATCCAAATTTGCGTCACTACTGGCTCCAAATAACCGAGATGGTGGCCAAACTAGAGGCTTCATAACATGTCACAGTAGCTAAGTCCATATTTATTATGGGGTCTACGTACTAGACACAGCCCAGATGCAATGCCGCTAGTGCTGCACGATTTGGGGAAAAGGTGCGATTAGCGATTAGGGTGGACAATATTGCGATTGCGATTGTGATTGCGATATAATAAACAAGAGTTTTTTTTTTACCTTTATTTATACAGGGGGAGTCTCACTGAGAGCAATGCTCTCTTTTTCAGGAGTGCCCTGTTCACATTCACACACACATTCATACCTGGAAGCTGACCAGTACAACCACAGTCTGATCTGCTGGCCACTGATCAGCTCCACTGGAGCAGTTGGGGTTAAGGCCTTGCTCAAGGGCACCTCAGTGGTGGTAATGAGGGAGGGGCAAGCGCTGCCTTTTCACTTTCTCCACCCAGATTTATCCTGCCGGTCCCGGGGATTGAAGCTCGCTTCTCTAACCGTTGGGCCACCACTGCCACTAGGTATCTAGGGATGTGCCGGCATGAGTTTTTGACGGTATGATAACCTTGGACAAAAATACCACGGTTTCACATATCACAGACTAAAATACATGAAATATGTTACAATTTAAAATATATTAAAACTAAAAAAATAAAACAATTTGAAATTAAATTATCTTTACAAAAAAATAAAACATTTTGAGACATTTGCCTGTCCCAAACATGTAAAAAAGAAACACCAGTCAAATAGAAACTGCACTGTGTTACAGCACATAGAAGATGGCTCAGCAAAGTTGCAAAGTTAGTTACATGTCTGTCCAGCAATACTAATGAATGATACACCCCGTTTATTTATTTTGTAGCGACAGATGGCCTTAAACGCCACACTCACGTGACGCTTCTTGAGAGAGAGAGGTGAGAACGTGCATCTGCAGACTTTTAACGAGGGGACCATGAAGGCGTCATGTGACAGGCTAGTTAGCTAGCCTGGAGGTGATGCTGCCAG
Organism: Poromitra crassiceps; assembly: GCF_964638095.1. Classification (NCBI taxonomy): domain Eukaryota; kingdom Metazoa; phylum Chordata; class Actinopteri; order Beryciformes; family Melamphaidae; genus Poromitra; species Poromitra crassiceps. The sequence continues at coordinate 44,753,039 of NC_139626.1, read as the reverse complement.
TGCTGGCAGCTGCGACAGTGTTTTGCTATCAACCTTGTTAATCTCGTTATATTCTTCATCACAGCGGGTCATCCCCACTGTGTACTTAATCGCGCACTAGTTCTGCATAAGCACCTGCAGCTCTCTCCTTATTTTACTGACGTTCTCACTGATCACACGGCTGTTTACATGCGTTTCTGAACGAACGGCTAGCTAGTTAGCATAGCTTGCTGTTAGCGATCATGGATGTTCTCTCTCGCCCTCTCTGTAGATAATATGTACCTTGCTGCACATAACATTACTTATTTGCGGGAGTGCATGGGAGAAGTCTCCCGCTAGTATTGATGCCCAGTGTGATGGCTGAGAAACGTGTGTTTGCTGCGTCGCGTGTAACGTTAGTTTAAAGGAGGCTCTCACACACAGTGTGTGTGTGTGTGTGTGACACACACACTCAAAAAGACGTGAAAAAAATAAAATAATCGCACACTTTTGCGGTTATGCAATCGCACGTGCTGACATCGCGATTGCGATTGCGATTCGATTAATCGTGCAGCACTAAATGCCGCGACATAATGCTCATTTCCAACTGCTCAAACTACTGAGTGGCGCCGGCCAATATATCATCGTAATTTAATTTCAAGTTAGGTTGACACCAAAAATAATATTTTCAAGCCAGTGATGGATTTCTATTCTCAGAACATTTGTTTTCCATACGCTTGTCGCCGATGTAGATAAGTTGAAGCTTTGCGTCTAGTGTAGTTTATCACTATTAGCCAGGAGGCCATCCTTCAACTCTTGATTGTTTATCAGCTTCCTTCCTTCCTACACCTAAGCTGTGATTCAGAGTTGGTGCTCCTACGTCCTTCAGCCAAGACCAGAACTGTGAGATGATGAGAGACGAGACGCGAAACACGTGGACATGTAGCCCTGAGTCGTCTCCAGACGTATATTTAAATAGCCCGCCTTGCACCTCCTAACTGGGTTGCCAGATTTCTGACATTAGTACGTTTTTGCAGACTGCTGATCTCAGGGCGGGGCAGTCCCATTCCCTATAAGAGAAGCAGTTGCAGTTTCATCTCAAGCAATTGAAAGTTGTGTCGGCCTAAAAACAAAACATCAAATCAGTCTAAAAGCTGTGCCACATTTCCAGTTGCACTGGGTGTTTCTGTAAAAAGCTTATTTTTCTGCCACGCACCTGCTCATATCCTTATTATATCATAGAGACAATGAGAAAATTAATGCTGTATTGACCTTGCTGCAGGGTGTTCAACCTGTCTCTGTCTCCTGTCCATCACACTGGTAGAGATAGAAGGTCTCGTTGTTGCCGCTCTTCAGTTTGGAATCCATATAATGTTCGTCTCCGGCTCAAATAAATACAGGCGGCCATCGAATTCAAATGCATCGTCCATATTCTCCAAATCAGCTAAATATATAGCCATCCTACACTGTTTACTCCAAGCGAAACATGGCCCGCTTGATCTACTGCAGCTGAACTCAATTGTTGTGACACACAGTCCTGATCTGGGATCAGCAGGCAGACTCGGGTCCCACACACAGTCCTGATCTGGGATCAGCAGGCAGACTCAGGTCCCACACACAGTCCTGATCTGGGATCAGCAGGCAGATGGAGGTCAATAAAAGTGCTTCCAGTTCTGTCTCTATGATATAATGAGGACATGAGCCGGTGGGTGGCAGAAAATAAGCTTTTTACAGGACGTACATGCACGGTTGCAACGTGCTCCTACAGCCTCTGTTCCAGGCCGTTGTGTGGTGCCTTCTAGCTCAGCACTGGATCAATTTGAGAAATGTCTGTTCGGGGTGACTAGTTTAACATAAACTAAGCTGAAAATAAAGTCCAGGTTGTTAAAAAAAACAACAGAATTCTCCTTTAAGTCAGGAGCAGTTTAGGCTGACTAGGAGACACAGAGCTGGCGACAGCGGCCTCTTACCTGCTGTCTCCTGGCTGCCACATAGTTCAGCTTCACCATCTCCTTCCCAAACTCCTTGAAGCGGTTGGCCAGGTCCTGCTCATTGGTCGCATTCTTCACTCCCTCCAGGGATTCCTCCACCTGTCACACACACACGCGCACACACACACGCACACACACACAAGCACACACACACACACACACACACACACACACACACACACACACACACACAATTTATGTACAATCTTACAAATAACCCGAGAGCCTGCAAGGCCTCAAGCTAGACATTTTCATTATGTGACAAACCTAAAGCAATAGATGTTAAGAACATACTTTTTCAAAAATAATAAGGTACTTGACTTTGGAAATAAAAATGAATTTCCACTCCCGTGTAATTGCAACCAGGTTAGAAAAAAAGCCACCAGCCACATTACTGTAACTGGTGCCAGATATGAATGGGGGCTCATTTCAGCAATCTCCAGCCTTTCTTATTCTAAACGCCTTTCTGCCCCTAATGAAAGTGGCGACCAAGGCGTAATGGAGAAGAGAGAGGAGGAGAGATCACTTTTAAGTGGGCTTTGATGGCAGGGCTTACACTGGCTTGAGTTAAGCCCCTATGTGGACATCAAGAAAGAAAGTGTGTCTTTGCGTGTGTGTGTGTGTGTGTGTGTGTGTGTGTGTGTGTGTGTGTGTGTGTGTTGTGTGAGTGAGAGAGAGAGAGAGAGAGAGAGAGAGAGAGAGAGAGAGAGAGAGAGAGAGAGAGAGTCATTGAGTATGAAGGTGTGAATTTGTTTCAGATTCTACCAATGTTATATCACTCTTGGTAGCCCAGTGTGATAACTGCCCTTTTCAGGCCTTAACCCACTTTCAAAATAAGGGCCTGGGGAACAGGTGCCTAAATGATTCTCCAGTGCGTGTGCGAGGCTGTGTAGTTAATCACCAGAGTTGGGGTCCGTTACTCAAAAAGGTAATGCATTACACATTACACATTACTTTCAAAAAAAGTAATGCCTTACTTTACTTGATTACTCCCTGGAGAAAGTAATTTGTTACACTACTCGTTACATTACTTTTGCGTTACTCCGTAACATCGCCTGAGATGCATTGCCACGTAATTTGCCAGTTAACAATACAACATTAAACCTTACATATGCCCATATATTAGCACACATCTCTATTGCAATAAGGTAGGTTGCAAGGTGCAGGGCAGGAGGGAGTGTACCACTTCAAACCCTTTAATTTCAGACGTGTTATAACTGTTAATTGAATATTGATGAGAAACCACTTTGTTACTGTTCAACTATTGTGAGAAGAATCACATTTAATACTACTACTGATATTACTACCACTACTACTACTACTACTACACCTAATAATAATCATAATAATAATAACAATAAGATATTTAGTGACATTTGTATTCTTTTTTATCCCAATGCTATATGACATTTTGTGAAAGCAATAAGCCATGAGAACGTGTCCTTTACCACAGTAGACCTGTAAAGGATTGCGCAGTGACTCATTGGCCAGTGGAAGCATAAAGCTTAGAGAAGCATAAAGGTTAGAGAAGCATAAAGGTTAGAGAAGCCTAAAGGTTAGAGAAGCCTAAAGGTTAGAGAAGCCTAAAGGTTAGAGAAGCCTAAAGGTTAGAGAAGCCTAAAGGTTAGAGAAGCTAGCTTGTAACCGGAAGGTCCTTCTGTTTAATCTCAGGACTGGTCTGGCAAGATAAATCTGGGTGGGGGGAAGCGAAAAAGCAACGCTTGCCTATCCCTCATTACCAGCACTGAGGTGCCCTTGAGCAAGGCCCTTAACCCCAACTGCTCCAGTGGAGCTGCTCAGTGGCCAGCAGATCAGACCGTGGTTGTACTGGTCAGCTTCCAGGTGTGAATGTGTGTGAACAGGGCGCTCCTGAAAAAGAGAGCATTGAGACTCCCCCTGTAGAAATAAAGGTAAATAAAGAAAACGATAAAAAGAAAAACTACGGGTGATGTGTCGGGCCTTACGATTTTCAGGTGGGCCAGCAGCCTCATGACGTCGGCCATGTCGGCGAGGATGAGCAGGCGCGTGACGGCAGACAGCAGGGCGCGGGCGGCCCTCACCATGGTGCCACGCTTCACCGAGGAGCACGGGTCGTCCGCGAACTCAGACGAGGCCACGCGCATCGTGTCACCTGCAGCCGGGAAGAAAGGAACAGGAGAGAGACATGATTCACGTTTCACCTGGCTTTACTCTCTCTCCCCCTTTGTCTCTGTTTTATCTGTCTCTCTCCATCACAGATAGAGAGAGACTCCCTATCTACCCTCCCTGTACTTGTGTCCAGATATAACCCATGCACGGCCTAGTTCTGACTTCTTTGATCCAGCCAAGAGCTTCTAGCTTCGAGTTGTCTGTTAGCACACAGGTGGTTCAGATGATGTCTTCTAAAGCCCCAAACGCATGGGGAGCGAAACTTGACGCACGTCAATTTCTGCCCCTATAGTGCACTGCAAGCATCAGATCTGAAATGTAGACACCACGGAATGACAGAACCACCAGTATTTTGGGGGAAATGCCACTAATTTATATGTGGGCAGGCACAATGACAAAAAAAAGTTGTTATACCGTAGTTTTGAGCCCGTCATTCAGAGGCTGGATCTGATCATCCTACTTGTCTGCCGTGCCGTGCCGGGGGAGGAAAAAAAGGTAGCGCTGCGGGGGGGGGGGGGGGGGGGGGGGAATGATGCAATCATTCTGTCCAAACTTTCACCAATCTAATCTCATCATGACATCCAAGAATAGGCTATATTTTGCTAGCCGAATCGCCAATGCGTTTAGAACATTATTCTCGCGTTGTTGCTGTATTTAAACTGCCGTGAGATTTGTTTGAGGAGCATATCGAGACAGACGGGGATGAAAGTGGGCAGGGGGGGGGGGGGCTCAGAGCGCTTTGGTCGCGGCTGAACCTCATTTGACGCTTCAAACCTTCATCGAAACAGGTTCGGAGTACGGGCGTCAACAAGGCAGTTTGAGGCGCGTCAGAACGCTCTTGGTGCGTGTTCGGCCCTTTAAAACAATGGGTGGACTTCAAAACGCGAGCGTCTGACGCTCCCTGTGCGTTTGGGGCTCAAGCGTCATCCTCTGCTTCCACCTCACACAGCCAGAGGGGGGGGGGACGCGATCCACGGGCGTACACCCTGCTGTGCAGTGCAGCATGGTGGGCTAAATAACAGGTGGGCTCCTCAGGATCATCTGAACAATCTAAGCCATTGGCTTAGATAATACAGAGCGAGTGGCCAGCCTGGTGTTGGCAAGCAGCCACCCTGCACAAGTGTCCCGAGGCAAAAACACTGAATCCCTAGCATCTCCGTGGGTGCTGCTCTGTAGACGACCCTGCCCTCGCACCTCCCCGTGGAGGGAGGCCAGCCAAAAACACCATTTCCCTACAAGGTCCAATTAGATTGTCACACTGTTGGAATTCTTTATTAATATCATGAGACACACGGCGAAAATAACACTGGCTGTGCATGATTCCTATGTGCCGTGCTGCACTGCTCTCTTGAAGAGCAGATGAAAAAGCAGGGGAGTGAACACACACACACACACACACACACAACACAGGCACGCGCGCATGCACGCACGCACGCACGCACGCACGCACACACACACACACACACACGCACACACACACACACACACACACACAGAGAGAGAGAGAGAGAAGCTTGATATTGCTATATGCTGCCATAACTCTGTCTGGGCCAGTGATGAGGCAGTGGAGAGTGACAGTTCAGAGGGTGATTACTGACTCCTCTGTGATCTGAAATCAGCATGTATGATTTAATCAGGACAAGATAAGGAAGGGGGGGATGAGATGATGAGCTCGGGGTGACATAGTGGAGATGGGTTTAAGGGTGTTGTACCTTACGTAGCCACTGTACGGGGGGGAGTGATGCCAGTTGGCTGAGGACATCATTTTCGCAACACTTCTGGCTTCTGCACAATGCTCATAGCAACATTATTATGTATTTAGATCAAAAGACGATCAAGAGCCAAGGCAGTCATTATGCACGCACAGATCTCTAATGGATGACAATAATAAACTAACAAGAGCTGAACACTTATTTGAAGAAAAAGAAAAAAAGTGAATTGCAAATATTTCTGCAATTTCCAAATCGTAGAGGCTGTCATTAATTGCTTAGGAGAGAGGAGCATCCAAAAAGGTATTTGTGTCCCCCACTGAGCGGGCGGAAACCTAGGCGGGGGAGCTATGGATCGGTCTGGGTCAGTCCGTACGTTAGTCACACTGTAACGCTGCCTTTCTCCCGCTAGGGGGCGTCATTGACAATGGATGAGGAGGACTCAGTGGTAAAGCAGGTCATAGGCCTACAGTTATTATTACCTCCGCCAACAGTCCGTCTGTTTGTTTGTCAGTAGGATATCTCAGGATTTGTACGAAACTTGGTAGAAAAGTAGCTCATGGGCCAACTTAGGACTGATGAACATTCCACGGCCAAAAGGAGGCTCTTAAGTACTGGACACTAGAAGAAATACAGTAAGTGGTAGAGGTTGAGGGAGACGATTACAGTTTTCATTTGATTTCTCCATGCTAGATTGAGATTAAAATCAGTCACTTTCTCATCCCCAATCTGTTCTAATCAGTTCCATCACCATCATCCTTTCTGTCTGTGGTTATTGGTTTATGCTGGAGTAGCTAGCCAGGACTATAGGAGAAGCACACCTGAAGTGGCATGTGGCACACCTCATACCCGTTTTCCACTCATTATGAATGGAGGTGATCGGATCTGCTGAATAACGCAGACCTTTCCTGTCGCTGTGCTTTCACCACCATACTGTCACCAGGAAGCAATTGATTTAAAAAAGTAAGAGCACAGCGTGTTTGCTGACTCATCATCCTCCAGCCATTAATCATATTAATATAAAACGGGTCTCCCCGTCCAGCTGACATGTTGTTACTATATATTCAACCTAGCAAAAGAAGACAGTGAGGAGAGTGCCCCATCAGCACTCCACTTCCACCCTGAAGAGCTTTTTAGCATACCCTTTACACACCCTCTTTATAATGCGACTTACTTAATAGCAGAGATGTGGAGAATTTATTTTATTTATTCTGTTATGGGGTCTTTGGGTTTTTAACTCAAGGTCAGCTTGTCCCGGCCAGGAAAGAACTGAAGAAGAAGGGGGTGTGATTGATTGTGTCTCTCATGAGGGTAGACTTTTGCCATTAACATGCAGGATAAGAAAATGCACATAAATAAATAAATAAATAAATAAACAAACAAACAAACAAACAAACAAACAAACAAATAAATAAACAAATAAATAAATAAATAAATAAATAAATAAATAAATGAAACAAAGCTGAATTGTGAAGCAGCTCCATAAAGAGATTTTTTGGCTCACGCGTCAAACAAGTGGGAACATTGATCTTTTCCATTTTGGCGATGACCTGTGTGGCACCGATCTATTTCACGGCTCAAGAGATGTGGGTGCCACTGTCTGCCAGCACTGTCAGAGGCAGCCTCCTCCTCCAGCAGCAGCGTCAGTGTCTGCCAGCACTGTCAAAGGCAGCCTCCTCCTCCAGCAGCAGCGTCAGTGTCCGAGTGGAGCTGACGGTGCAGGATGGGAGAGCGGACGTTCACTCTTTCTGCTGATGTGGGTATTGAACACGCACTCCAATTCAATTGCGGGGACAGACATTTGATTGGCGTAAAGGCTCCCCGACTTCCACTCGGCACACAGAGAATAATGGTTACATGGAGAACAACAGCCAGCGGTGTGACATGACCTTGTCATGAAAGAGAGCTCCCCAAAGGATGGTTTTTGTTGAGGTGAAGAGCAGCTTAATTTGTTTCACTTGCCAAGTTGCTGCTCATGAGGTTTGGTATCTACAAACTGTTTTAAAGGTACAGCTCACCCTAAAATCCAAAAGACATATTTTTCCTATCACCTGTTAGTGCTATTTATCCATCTACATTGTTTTGTGTTAGTTGTGTGGGCTTTGGAGATCTGATTGACCATAGAGATGTCTGCCTTCGCTCCAATACAATGGAATTGGACGGCACTCGGCTTGTGGTGCTCAAAGCGCCAAAAAAAAAATACATTTGAAAAACTCAACAGCAATGTTGAAAACACACACACACACACACACACACACTCCAATTGTTGGGTTTTAACCCTGAATAGCTGGATAAATGAATTGGCCGCTACAGGGCTCCTGCCAGAAAGCACTTGGGACACCAGGTGGGGTTCAACACGTTTACTTGTGGTAAAGGCAGTCACCGACTGTACAGTGGTTTACAGTTTCTGGAAATAAAAGACAATAAATGCTATATAAATATAATTATTATTAAAGAAAATTGTAGGCTACAGTGCAAATGGAAATAATAATCCCCTCACACAGTGATAACAAGGCCCAGAATTAACCCCCCTTAGCTAATACAGTAGCATAATGACTAATGACCAAATAGCCTAAAAGGAGATAACTAGCCAAACAATTAGCATCCATCATTAGCAATCAAACTACAGTGCCCATCTTAGCCACACAACACAACATAATAAATTCAACTCACATCTTCTCTGACTGTTGTACAGGCAACCGCCGTAGTGAAAGGAAAAAAGGGAGGTTTTATCCCTCTGACAGGTTTCTAGCCGTTTCTAGGTGCTCCACGTGTGTTTACTCGTTTCTGACTGCTTCTAGAAACTTCCACGACGTTCATACCCGCGGTTAAGTCAGCCGCAATAACAGCTCTAACTTCCTGTTTGTATTTCCAAAATAAAAGCACTACTAACACAAGATAATAACAACAAAACTCCCTGCATTAATGCGAAATAAGTTATCCAGCTCTGCCAAGTGAGGAATTCTCAACACCAATATTACAGCATGGTGAATACACGACATACAGTACATCTTTACAAAATATATGTATGTATGTATATATATATATAATGCGTGGGATCCTGCACAAGGGGGGGTCTATGGGAGACCAGTTGGGCGAATCACCCATCGCCCCTGACCTCTGAGGTAGGCCATAAACGGGTCCCAAACAACTAGAAATCTCCCAAGTGAGTTGGTCCTCAGGAATCTGAGTCTCTCCATCCGTATAACAGAGAGCAGGTCCGTCAGCCACAGCTGAAAAGAGGGTGGAGAGGGGGACTTCCACTCCTGCAGGATGAGTTTCTTGGCAACGATTGTCCCCTGTGTCAGAGACTGTTGCACAGCCGTAGGGAAGTCGGAGGTTAAGTGCACGTTTCCATTGTGCACCACAAAGTCTCTTGTTACAGCTGGATCCTGAGTCTCTTTACTATTTAAATATCGTACCATTTTTGTTTTTATTGATCTTTTCCCCCCACAACCCGATTTACATTTCACATTTACATTATAGCAGAGTAAATAGAGAGTGGTCAGACGGCTCGGTGTCAGATTCGTACTCAAGCCGCCAGTATCTGACCAGGGAGGATGAGTAGACACCACAATTGGCTGAAATGGCGCTCCTCCTGCTCCTCCAACCCCCTGATCCGGTGCTCCGTCGTCAGAGGTGGTGGGCGAGGGCGAGGCGAGGGCGAGGCGAGCCACCTGCCGTCGCTGATGTCCCCATGCTCTCCACCACCAACCGTGTTCTGTCCCTTTAACACCTGGATGGACTTCTCCAGTTGGCTGATAAACCAGCCAGGGCCAGAACAGCCACAGGGGGGGAACAGTCCAACTCGTCCAACTTGCACCACATTCAGCCAGCTGCTCCAGGGAGACAGGCCCTTCTGGAGCCCCCCAAACCCCCAAACCTCATGTTACTGCTGCCCCTCTTCTCTTAAAGTCTATTAAAGTGTGGTTGTCTTGTCCCAAGCACTCAGCTTGTTACACAAAGATCTTGCCGTCAGGAACGTCCATCCAGAGCAGCTCAGGCTGGCCAGATCAGTGTCATCTTTAAAATCGTTTCTCGAAGCGCACTTGTACAGGAAAGGCTTTTAATAATGTTATTTATAAGTCCTGCTTTCATCAAATGAAAAAAAAAAAGGTTACAAAAATATTGTTTATTCTAAAGCACTGAATGAACTCATTCATTCATTCATTCATGGTTTTGTATCATAAACAACATTTTTTAAGCAGGAATCATTGCCATCCCCCTAATCACTATGTTTTCTGCCCCCGTTGAGTCACATCTATATAGAGAGCCAAAGTAAACGTCACTTCCTGCTTTTCTCCCTGTACCAGCGTATGAAAAATATGAATGGTGGTGAACGGAGCGATACGCTACCTTTTCGATCCCGTTTGAAATGTAAATGTATGTAAAAGAGAACTCTGCAAGTCGAGAAAGTCGCAGTTTGTGGTAAAACTGTGGCACTATAAGTTATAAATCAGAAAGACTACGCACAACCAGTCACGTAAGTGACGTCTCTCTCGCCAGTCCATTGTTGTTGATGGTGTGACGTATAATGTGCGACACGAGATGTAGTCGATTGACAAAACTAAACCTTACGTTCCAGTTTCAGGACAAACTGCGACTTGCTTGACATGCATTTAGTTATCTTTTAAATTGACAACATGTGTACACCCCCACAATCTAAACGTCTGTCTCTGTTCACCAGCGTTGTATTTTTGGTACAGGGAGAAAGGCAGGAAGTGGCGTTCACTTTGGCTCTCTATTTGTCCTGGGAGCTGTGAGTATCCTTGAGATGTATCATTCATCGCTATCTCTCTTCAACAATGTTGCTGTTCATGATGAAGGATTTCACCCTGTGTTATTCTGTCACATTTCCAGCAGCATTGATGGAAGCTGTTAATGGAGCATGTTGAAGCAGATTCTTTTGTAGATTTCTATCTAAAGCTGCGTTCACACCGAGATATTTATTTTTCGCTCTGTCGCTTGATTCAACCCTTTGGAATCGCTCTGTCGCTGTGTTTAAATCGCTCATCAACAGGCACACGAATTGACGGACATGTGGGGGCTATAACGTTACGCAATGTCATGCTGTTTGTCCACTACGAGCCCCCGTCGTTGTTTACAAGCTAAGCCTATCAGCGTGCTCCTAACGCGAGCTCCATACCGGTAGTACAGACTTCACTTCATGTCAGCTGTCAGCCTGTCAATGCGGTTTGTTGCGGTTTGTTCCAAGCCAGTGTGATCCTTGACTCACTCTCACACGGCAGCCAATCAGCGTTGAGCGGCGAGCGACTGATGCCAGCGTATTTTCGCTCGAGTTGGGATATTTCATTTCGGGCGACGAGCGTATTTTCTCCCTATCGCTCTGTCTCTGCCGCTCGGACGCCCAGCGATTTTTCTCCCGGGCGAATATACGCTCAATCGGTCGTTTGCATTGACTTTGTATGTAAACTCGATGCCAGCGAAAAACTTTAATAGGTCGGTGTGAACGCACCTTAACAGATGTATCAATCTCATTGCATAAGAAGCGGCGGAGGTATCCTGAACGCAGTGGGAGAAAAACAGCATAACACACTGGTTCATCAGTTCTGTGTCATATTTCTAATGATCTAATCAGTAAGTGAGAGTGCTTCCTTTTGAATCAGGTATCAATCTCATCCTGTAGTAGTAGGCTCTGCTTTCACCTCTGGCTTCAATTGCACTTGGAGCTAATCACGGTAATGTTGATTGAGTTTATGGTCAACTAGTAGACAGAACAAAGCTGCTATGATGCAGGAGGTGACAGTATGTGTCAAGGGCGCCCGTCCTACAACAATTAATTAGTGGTGATTGTGAGGTTATTTTTGATTAAGCCAAGGGCAGGTGCTGAGCTCATTAAGAAAACAATTCTTGAGTCTGTAAAAATAGAGACATGCAGTAAGTCAGGTATGGTGTGTGTGTGTGTGTGTGTGTGTGTGTGTGTGTGTGTGTGTGTGTGTGTGTGTGTGTGTGTGTGTGTGTGTGTGTGTGTGTGTGTGTGTGTGTGTGTGTGTGAGAGAGAGAGAGACTTGACAGTCTTTTCACTCTCCAAGATTTTCACTGAATAATTCTGCATGGCAGAGGCATGCCATGAAAATATGCAGAAATGTCTGAAGTTGCTGTATGATGTTACTTATTCCATACTTATTCTAAAACATAGCCTAATAAGTCCAAATGAACAAATGGGGAAACCTATAACATCGAGTAGAGTTACTGCATCCTGATCAGCGCCTTGCAGTGTGAAATTGACCTCGGCCCAATGGTGACATTTAATTCAACAGATTAATAAAATGCCCAAATGCATATTAATAATGATATTCAAAAGCGAATGCAGTAGCTCATGAAATGCAAACCTTCAAAAATGCCAAACTCGGGCACAAGCAGCAACTTGAACGGGGCAGCCAGACGAGCGATAAAGTTGGAGATGATCATTTGCTGAACACTTAGGAGTTACTTTGAGCTGCGAGGCTCACTTAACTTAACAAAGGCACTTTCAGTCCGTTCAGACACTTCAAGGCTGATGTGGGTGATGTGATGTCTCCTCTTCCTCGCTTTTGCAGTCGAAACCGAGGTTTCGTGGGTCCGTGAAATATAAGAAATGTGTCTAACTGTACACAGCGTACACCCCAACGTGTTGTGAAAGGAACTCATTATCCTAGTGAACGCCGCACCAAAAGATTCAAGATTCATTTTAATTTAAGGATGGAGAGACTCGGATCCCTGAGGACCGGCTCACTTCAAAAGTTTCTAACTCGTTGGGACCAGTTTCTAGACTACCTCGATGAGGTTAGTGCTGGCGGGTGACTTGCCCGGCCGGTTCCTCATGGGCCCCTTTGCGTGGGACCCCACGCACAACGTCTTTTATAAGCTCATAAGCACCCCGCGTGACTGGCAGCACCACATTGTATTATTGAGTGTTGGTATTATATGTATTATTTTCTTTCTTTTCCTTTCCTGTGTCTTTGTTTGTTTTGTTCATGTATTGTTCAAAGTAAAACTCCAAATAAAATATATAAAGAAATATTCATTCTAATTCTAAATTCAGACCACAATCTCCAATTATTAATTATTAATTATAAAGTGCAGAGTAAAAGTCCTTTAAAATGACATAATGGGGGGAAGGTTGGGGGTGGGTTAGGATAGTCTGTGTACTATATGAGACAGAGACAGATTATTATGCAGCAGCACTATATGATTTGCAGTAAAGAATGACTCCCAGACAGAGGTAAGGTGTTTGAGAAACAGTAAACAAATACCCACAAATAGGATTTCTCTGAAGTTTTGGAGACCAATAAAAGACAAAGATAACAGGCAAACTGCGCTATTTTCATTACATTTCCCATTCCCAGGTCCTTGGGGACATAGACACAGTAGGAGCTCCAAAGGGAGTGACAGCATGAGGGCACCCTTCACTGATGATGAATGATGTTCCAGAAAGTTTAGATTCAAGTCAGAATACACACCACGCTACAGATCGAGTTTGATTCAGCCAGAATACACACCACGCTGCAGATCGAGTTTGATTCAGTCAGAATACACACCACGCTGCATATCGAGTTTGATTCAGTCAGAATACACACCACGCTGCAGATCGAGTTTGATTCAGTCAGAATACACACCACGCTACAGATCGAGTTTGATTCAGTCAGAATACACACCACGCTACAGATCAAGTTTGATTCAGTCAGAATACACACCACGCTGCAGATCGAGTTTGATTCAGTCAGAATACACACCACGCTACAGATCGAGTTTGATTCAGTCAGAATACACACCACGCTGCAGATCGAGTTTGATTCAGTCAGAATACACACCACGCTACAGATCGAGTTTGATTCAGTCAGAATACACACCACGCTACAGATCGAGTTTGATTCAGTCAGAATACACACCACGCTGCAGATCGAGTTTGATTCAGTCAGAATACACACCACGCTACAGATCGAGTTTGATTCAGTCAGAATACACACCACGCTACAGATCGAGTTTGATTCAGTCAGAATACACACCACGCTGCAGATCGAGTTTGATTCAGTCAGAATACACACCACGCTACAGATCAAGTTTGATTCAGTCAGAATACACACCACGCTACAGATCGAGATTGATTCAGTCAGAATACACACCACGCTACAGATCAAGTTTGATTCAGCCAGAATACACACCACGCTGCAGATCGAGTTTGATTCAGTCAGAATACACACCACGCTACAGATCAAGTTTGATTCAGTCAGAATACACACCACGCTACAGATCGAGATTGATTCAGTCAGAATACACACCACGCTGCAGATCGAGATTGATTCAGTCAGAATACACACCACGCTACAGATCAAGTTTGATTCAGTCAGAATACACACCACGCTACAGGTCGAGTTTGATTCAGTCAGAATACACACCACGCTACAGATCAAGTTTGATTCAGTCAGAATACACACCACGCTACAGATCGAGATTGATTCAGTCAGAATACACACCACGCTACAGATCGAGTATGTGAGCCAGATAATACTGTTCTACGGAGGAGAAAGCTAATGGAACATTATTGCTGGGGGCAGCGTGGAAGTGATAGATGCAGTGGTGAAGTAACTGGGATATTGCGACGCTCATCATGCAGTTCGCTGACCAATATCAAAGCAACAATACGACACAACAAATCAGCATCTGGCATTTGTGTCTGTACGAGAAGATCTGACTGCCTCACCTTGCTTGCGAACGTCCTCCACCGCAGCAATGAGCTCCTCCTTGAGGTCATGGCTGTCTTTTGCAATCTGCTCGCCCTTCTCCAGAAAGTTCTGCGTGGCCTGCTCCACAGACACGGCCAGCACATGGGCCTTCTTGGAGCGCCCCTTCTTCTTACTGGACGGCCCTTTGTTACTGGTGTTCACCAGGGTGGTCACCTGTAAGACACGGGACAGGACAGAGAGGTAGTGTGAGTGAAATGAGGTGGTACTGTATATTTAAGCAATAGATCACTTCAGAGTGTGATATATGCTTCTTATACCAACCTAAGGGTGTTTTCGCCCTCCGCCGGTTCCCAAGTATGGCAATATGAAAATGATTCATATTATTATTATTATATTTAAATGTCTTAAATCAGTGTTTGGAAAACAGCTCACCTTCATATCAACTCTCCATTAGAGCCACACAGTGTTCAGGGCAATGTGTGGCTCTAATGGTGAACTGTGTGGTATATTTAGTGTGGTAATGCTAATTATAAAACGGCTCTCTCCAATCAAGCAATCTGATTGGTTCACAGCCATTGTATAAATCCAATAACCGAGTCCAATAACCCATGGCCATGGGTTATTGGACTCGGTTATTGGTTGCCATGGCAACTCTCTTACTAAAAGCCTTTGGTTTAAAAAAAAACAAATGGCGGAGACAGCTGTCAGATCCTTGTGAATCGATCTTCGCTTATAACTTTACTAATACTTCGCAGAAAATGATGTTTTGTACAAGAATAGATGCGGGCTAATGTCTTCTTTGCAAAAGAAAGGCTGTTAACCCCGCATTTAACCCCGCATTTAACCCCGTAACGTTAGTTGGTGTCGGGCTTTGCAGAAAGCACTCAGCTTCTCAGCAAGCGCTGAGAATGCAACGCTGCGCTCGAGCTGCCTGTCGGGGTTTCCAGAAAGCTCTCAGCTTCTCAGCAAGTGCCAGGATTGGCCAATGTCAACTTCAGTCTCCAGAACGATCCAATCAAATCACCCGCACGTTCTTGCGGTCCCGCCTTACAGTAGTGTTTCAACTGACTCTATCAGAATGACATGCCAGTCGGAGTCGGACTTATAGTATTATTATTATTATTATATTATCATACTTGGAAACCGTTTTATAAAAGCAATATAGCACTCGAGCTGCGTGTGTTGTGGCATATATCCCCCTGCTCAGCAGTTATCCCACGAGGCCTGCGGCCTCGTGGGATAACAGCTGATCAGGGGGATATATTTGGCACAACACACTGGCTCTCATGCTATATTGCTTAAATATACCACAGCTGTGAGCCAATCAGATTGCTTGATTTGAGAGAGGCGTTTTATAATGCATCGTCTGTACTTTGCTAATGCGTGGCGGCGTTGGCGACAGCAGGGCCCAAAACGAACACATGCTGAGGATAACAAAAAAGATACAGTCAGTCTGTGTGGGAACGCCCACAAAATGTTACTACGGCTGCCGCGCGAGACTAAAGGGTGGGGGAAAACCCCCACAGATCTCAATGGGCTGACTCACCAGCGGAAGGTGCTGCGGCTCTATACTACAGGATTTGGGATTCAAGAGCAGGTGCACATAGACGTCTGTTCAGATGTGCGTTTACTGCGGGGGTTGAATCCCCCGATCCTGTCTGCCTGGGCTGGGCTAGCAGCTTAAATGCTAACTATGCTGAACGGGGAGAACGGGAGGATTTCCCCCATGCTGAGCCATTGACCACGCGTCTATGACGAGACAGCGGCTGAATGTATAGGATCTCTCAAACAGAAATACTGTGATTGAGTCAGCCATCAGTGTCTTTTTGGATATGCAGGTTAAGGCGAGGGGCAGCATTGGAGATAAACCAATGACTGCAATTACCGAAAAATGACAGGACTACTAACAGTACTTCAACTGGAACCCCAAGTGACAAATTCAATAGAAATAAAATTGCATAAAATGTTGCTGGCTGCACTTTGCATTTGTATAGTTTTCTGCTGTTCAAGCAAAGCTATTGTTCTGACAAGTAGGGGGTGGGGGGGTGGGGGGGAGTAAACAAGCTTTTTAAGGACTGAAAGATAAAACTGCCATGACATCAGTGCAGTTATGTAAATAACTAATATAATAATATTATATAATGTAAATAAATTATAAAGATATATATAGATAATGGATTTTAAATGGGATAGAGGTATATGTCTACTTCTTTCTCTTCCTCTGCTTCCTCTTCTACTTATTCCTATTATTAACGACAACAAGGAGATTTTGTGATGCCCTTCATAAAGACGGGAGTACATCCTGTCACCGTTACCCACTGGTCGTGGGGAAACAAGTTTTGAGACGTGCGTTAAGTTACAGTGCAAAGGGTTGACAGATAATTTTGTCTTTATTCATAAACGATGAGCTTTCACAGCTACAACAAGGCAATCCATTATACACGTCACCGTGGCGACTGAAGCATGCAAAACTGTACGGCATCACTCAAAGACCTCGCTTCCTCTACTGAGCAAGTAAACTCGCTCTAACTTTGCTAAAGTCCAGCAAGCACTCCTTCATTTCACAAGGAAAATGTAGCTCTGATTTTTGGCTTTGGGCACTCATTTCCTTTCCTCTCGGTCCTTTTGGATAGGCTACACTGCACAGAATCAATTGGATGATGTGTTATTGAATCCTACGAAATGAGCCCCTGATCCGATTGCATTAGGGTGTGTGCATTCTGTGGGACAATTGTGATAAGATACTTTCCATTAATTCCCATTGATTTCGTGACAGAGTGCGGACAGAGAGGCGAGAAGATGCATGCGCACACACGGCTTGATCCAAACAAGTCCCGTTTGTCCATGTTATTGATGCGGTTTAGACCTGAAGAAGGCAGGAACCCCTTAAGAGAAGCACCATGCCTGAAATGAGTCACTAAAACAGGGAATAAGCATCCTAACTAAAAACGAAAAGCTTTAAGCCAGGCGTGCCCAAACTTTTTTGACCCAAGATCTACTTTTCAAGTAGCCAGCCTCCCGAGATCTACCAGTCCAGTTTCAACATCGCAAACGCACACGCATCGTTTCCGGCCTGCAGTAACTAACCTCACAACACTTTCTCGTTGTCCCACAACCACTTGACATTAGGGCTGTGAATCTTCACTGGCCACATGATTCGATTCGATTACGATTCAGAGGGCTACGATTCGATTCGATTGCGATTATCGATGCATCTTAAATCGATGCATCACTTTTTCCCCCAATACATGATTTATTTTTTCTCACTTTACAATACAATTGCATTGTATTATGATCCATAATTAAAATAAACAACTGCATGTACTTCCATTATATTTTATTTTATTATAAAAAAAAAATAAAAAAAATACCCCTCAATGCCATGCGATCTACCACACTACCTTCGCGATCGACCGGTCGATCGCGATCGACGTATTGGGCACCCCTGCTTTAAGCGAATCATCAGTAACACAGTACACGCACAACAAGAAGAACCAGAGCGTTAAGCCCCCACACACACACATGATCTGCAGTAAAACTGCTCTGCGGTGTTTTCTATGGGGAGAGCACTGCCTCCCAACTATGCGGCAGCGCTACCCTGGGCGCCGGCGCAGACATTTTGGGGGGCAGGTGCTCGAGTGAGGAAAAGGGCACCCCTCTCATAAGTATTGATAAAAAATAAAGTGACATACAGTCAGGCCTGGATTCATACAGTGTGGTGGGTGGCCCTGGGCGAGCACACTTGAAGTGCCCTCCTTCCAATTTACATATAAAAATGAAATATTACGATGATGTATGTATGTTTTTCTTTTCTTTTCCTGTGTCTGAGCCTGTTTTTGAGTCTTGTTTGTGTATTGTTCTAAAAAAAAATGAAAATAAAATATTGGGGGGGAAATGTAATATTACTCTGGCAATAAAGACCACAGATTTGCATGAACTTATTGATTGCTAAAGTACATTCTGAACACATACTACAGAAACATGTAAGACACCATGTTATAACTAAAAAAAAACATTTTATACAGTGAGGTCAACTTTTGAAAAATGGTCTCACTACAATGAAATGGCTACTATGACTAACATCATCACACATGAATACAATTGGGCTCATATTGAATCCCCAAGAGTCTCAGCTTTCCACTCATACCCAAATTATGTAATTCCAAAACTTTTGAGGGACCCCAGTATGCAGACATATTCAAATAGAAGGTGAAAACAACACATTTATAGGCTGCTGCATGCAGAAAATGCCATGTTTTTGCCAAAAACTGCATGGGATTAGCATAAAAAGTGGGCATGTCTGTAGATGATGAGATAAACTTTGTTGTCCCAGGAGGGAAATTTGACTTGGGCAAAAGTGCTTGTACCAACATAGGTGTAACAGACACAGTAACACAGAACAGACACGGTCACAGTCACAGCATTGCACTAAAACACAGGAAGAGTGCCAGCTAAGGCACAAGATTGCACAGCCCAATTGCACAGTATGTTTAAATCATCCAATCCCTTAGTAAGGGAAGAATAAAATAAGCAATAAAACCATAAAACCATAAAAATCATAAAAATCGGCAGCGGATTAGATAAAAGAATAAAAGAGTAAAATATTAAAACATAAAAAATAGGATTAAGAGCTAAGAGAAATAAGACCAAAGTAAGAGCAGTAAAAAAACATAGGGCTTTAAATACCGTTCCTACTTGGAGTACCTCTAACCTCACTGGAGTGCTACACCTGGGGGAGACGCATGGGTACCCATAGAACCCGTTCTCATTTAGATAAGGTAAGAGATCGAGGGGCGCCCTTTGAAAATGCCCAGGCCAGTATTTCCCTCGCCAAAAGTTAGCCTACGTTTGAAGTGTTATTTAGCCCCCTTGCCGACAAGCTAGCATGACATGGTTGGTACCAATGGATGCATTAGGCTGTCTAGTTTCTGAGGATATCAGTATCTTCACTCTAGCTTTCAAAATGAGTCCGCTACAGCCTCCGAAACACAGTCATGTTGCTCACAGACGTGTCTTGCAAAAAGGGCACTTGGGCACCACCTGGGGTCTATCTGTGCACGTCCTGCACTGCGCAGCGCTCGAAATTTGACCTACGTACCCCTGATCTTCCTCTACTCTACCTCCCGGTGAGAGAAGAGAAGATCGCTTATCATGTGAAGGCAGCTTCAGGATTCAAAACATCAGTTAAGTGCTTGGAGTGAACTGCGACAGACTGTGAACAAAAGTGTTCATGTTCGTGTGGCTTCGTTCGTTCTCAAAAATGATGTCGGGAAATGGTCCTGAAATTGTGAAGTAAGAAAAGCGACGGTTGGCTGGTCCATCGCTAATGGCCGACTGAGCCGTCTACGTCGCAAGATGGTGATTTAAAGTTGTTAGTAGTCTCTGGAGTCTGCGTGGGCTTTGAGAACGCATGGAGAGAGAGGGAGGGAGGGAGGGAGGGAGACACAGAAGCATCATCGCTGGTTGAGAGCAGAGAAAATGACAAAAGCTATCTTTATGTTGTCCAAGATCCAACTTAGAACTAACTTATTTATTTATTTTATTTTTCCCCCCCCGATTTTTTATCCCATTTTATCCCCCATTAGTGCTATTTTTTTTAATTTATTTATCCTGGTTGCTACTTCATCCTCTGTCGATCAGGGAGAGCCGAGACTGATTCCATGTTTCCTCCGAGACATGGGCAGTCAGTCAGCCGCTTCTTTTCACCTGACAGGGGAAGCTTCACCGGTAGGACATAGTACGTGGAAGGGACACGCTATTCCAACCAGTTCCCCTCCCCCTGAACAGGCGCCCTTAACGGCCAGAGGAGGAACCACACTAGCAACCAGGATATTGCATGTTTTTGTGAAGGGGGTTCCTATATGAAGGAAACCCCCGGGAGGCACGGGGAGAACATGCAAACTCCACACAGAAAGGCCCTTTTTGCCGACCCCCACCCGGGCGGTGGGCACTCGAGGACATGCGGACGGGCACGCATTCCTTCAGCGTTCACCTCGTCCCCAGGTGGGAATCGAACCCACGACCTTCGAGCTGTGAGGCGATAGTGCTTACCACTGCACCACCGTACCTCCTCTCAACCTAGAACTAACTTCACCGTGGCCTCTCCTCTCAGCCCTGTCAGCTGCTGAAACACGCTGAGCCCCCCTCCCTCCTCGATGTTTCACCGTGGACATCATCAATCTGGGCGACCTTGCCCAACCTTATAACAAGCACGCATTTACAAGGGTGGGAATTAAATCCCTATCGCTGATTCAAGTATTTTACCATTGCCAAACTGTCCATGATCATCAAATCCAAATGATCATTGCCTCTTAAAGAGAAAAGTTGACTCTGAAAGTAATCAACAGAAGCTATGTGACAAGCCGTAGATTTAAATGACTAAGCATTGAGGACAGGCAACACAGACGAGCCAAGATGATTAATTATTGCAGCTCGTCAATGATTCATTAGGCTCCATTAACGAGTGGAACTAATCCCACTGCCTGTAGACCAATGACATCATTGGTGAACACAGATTGCCTGACAGCCATTGGATAGCACGCGCGCACGCACGCGCGCACACACACACACACACACACACACACACACACACACACACACACACACACACACACACACACACACACACACACACACACACACACACACACACACACACACACACACACACACACACACACACACACACACACACACCAGTTAGCTGCAGGGGTCTCAGTCTGTCGGCAGCTTAGCTTTCACAACTGGGTGATGTGATTAGGGGATTGTGGAATGTACTCGAAATTACATTTCAATCTTTATTCGCTCTGAAAAGCTGTTAAGAGGTAATTTATGTCCTGGCGAGACGGCGTCACTTAAACGCTTCTCGAGCGACATTATAACTTTAATGATGTGCCTCCATATTCATGACGCATCTAGGAATAGTCCTGCTGATTTGGGACCAGGTTTGCGTGTTCTTTCTTTGTGAAGTTTCTCTATGTTGTCTTGAAAAGTAACTCCAGATTCAATATCATTATTTTTATAAAGCATATCCACGCCTGCACTTCGACTAACTTTGAAACGGTCTGTTTTTGATCAAGTTATCTGCACAACATCAAATTACTCAACAGCTGATATACTGTAGTGCTCATTATAAAGCCTAATGGCCATTTCAATAAACGCTTTTCGAATAAATAATTCACAACGGCGCACGTGTAGGCATACACAAATATGCGTGCACACTGCACAAGCAAACCACCACCACCACTGATGCACAGAAATACCCACACACACACATGCAGTTCCCTGGATCTCCCTGTTCTTCCAAGTTCTTCCCTACAGACCGGCCGTGCACAAAAGGCTTGTGATGGTCATCCAGCGAGTAAATCCGCAGTAAACGAATACGTCCAGAGTGGCTGACTCAAAAGACTCCTATTGATCTAATAATGCAGAAACTGAGGTTTCCCCTCCACGGGTCCCGCCCTCCATCATCATCATGGCCTGTTCAATACATCTGATTAGTACGCTGATTACTTGAACTTTACCATTTAATTAGGCTAAAACCCCAAAACCCGTCGGTTGCAGTTGGGTTTGTATTTTTGGCGCACTTGGTTATGATCTCCAGGGTCTTCCCTACTGTAGATGTGCGTGGCATGTGTGATGTACACAATTTGTATGCGCGTTAAAAGTTTTCAACTATTTCAATTTTCAACAAAGGTGGCGGCCAATAATACAAAGGTGGCGTAGCTTTGATAGATAGAAAGGCAGAGAAAACCCTGAGCTCCACTTCTCACTTGGCAGTGGTGATAGGGGTGTTTCCCACACGGACACTGAGTAGCCAGCCACAGAGAACAAGTGTCCAGACTAAAGAGGAGGTACATGTATAGGATGATGTTCTCCAGGGAAATGATGCTCTATTTTGGTCTCATGCATTCATCCTATTCAAAACCATGTCATGAGTAATTAAAAATTTGTTTAGTTCAAAAATCATATGGGATCCAGAGTAATTATGAGTTCTGTACTTGGTACTACTAAGCATTGATATAAACACGAGGGAAACAACAAACATCAATGTCAAGTAGGCGTAGGAGTCGCGTCACTCTTTGCCTTCCAAACAGTTTTTTGATTGATTGATTGATTGAAACGATTTATTTCAAACAGTTAAAACAATACATAAAGTGAAAAAACAGTAAACATAACAGTCTAATAGACTTCATCAAAAGGAAAATACGTAAACGCAAACATAAAAAAGGTGAACTGTTTGAAAAGGGGCAGGAAGAAGCCTAGGCTTATCGAGTCCTGCCCCCCAATCATTCATAAACAAAATCATACATCCCTATATTATATGCATATCCCACCTCTCACGCTCCTCCCCACATGCTCATGCATACACATACATACATATATATGCATGTATATACACAAACGTACACAAACTTACCCATACACATACATCATAAATCCACCTACAAATCCCTATCAATACCCATTCCCAATAATACAATCCAACATTACCCCATTACCCATTACCCCTTCCAAACAGTTTGAATCATGTTTGTTTTCCTCAGGTTTGACTTGATCATGGTGCTGATGAAAACACAGTGTATAATGGGCCATTATCATCTTGGAATATGGGAACATCAGGAGGAAATAATGTCTGCAGCGCACCTGCTCGTGTAAAATGGCCTCAATATTCCTTCGGCTGTTCCACAAGCATGCGACGCAATCACTACTAACGACTCAATAGAGAGGCAAAGTGACCGCCTACTTCCTGCTTCAGCACTGTACCAGAGATTTTCATCCGCCATTTATTTTCCCAGAGACATTTCGTAAAATGCTTCTAAAAAATAGTTTTACTTCGTCAAGCCAAACGGTTCAGCTATACTTCGAGTCGGGAGCACTCGGACCAAAACTTTAAAAAACAAGGCCAGGTCGAAACCTGGCATAGGGCCGGTGCATGGTAAAATTCCCATTTCTGCACTGCATGGCGATGTCCTGTACCACCAACTATTTATACACAGACAAAACACAGCAAGGTATAACTATGAGATCCTTTAGATTTATTTCTAAATTCCGTTTCATTTTTTCCCCAATTATTATTTTTGCTTTTTCTTTCTGTCAGACAGCCTCTTCCACACTCAAACTGAAAACCAAGCTGTGACATGATGTAAGGGTCCCACGCACCGCAATCCAAAACATAATTATTTATCTACACCTATTTTCCCAATTATGAAACCATTTAGGTTCTACAATAACTAGGGTTACTTTTGATTTTAATAATTAGGCCTAATTCTTTTTTAATCAATTTCTGACAAATTGTACATTCCATGTTTTACAGTGAGTTAGTACACCTTTAGAAAACATACATTATGTACGCACAAGTACGCACCTTCAGTCTATGCAAACTGTACACAGTGCACACAGTTTACAATCACACAACATGCATCCATAGCTTACACACATGAAAACAACGATGTTTTGCGTTCTACATTAATGAAATGAAGACATTACCGTTTGGCAGCTTGCTTTGTTTGTATGATAGATACGTATTGGCCAAGTATATAAACATTTAAGAGTGAAGACTTTCAGGAAGTGACACAGAGCTCTCTCTCTCTCTCTCTCTCTCTCTCTCTGTCAAAGGCCGGGCTCGCCCCCGCTCGTGCACGAGCCGAGGGAAATCTCCTCTTTCTCGCTGAGAAGAGCCTGGTGACGCGAGAAAAGTAGTGTGGAGCTGCAGCGTCCTCCGTGTCCGTGCAGTACTACACAAATAAAAAGCTCAGCTGATGTAGATGCAGCCAATTGTGCTCTGGAACTTTTTGCCATTTTTCGCCATAAATGTTCGTAAAGTGGCACTTATTGAAACCTACTACCCTGCTTGTAGGCATCAAAAGTCATCAGAAATTAATTTAGTGATGAAATAAAACTTTAAATTGTAAAAAAAATTCCGGAGCTTATGGCGTCTTCTCTGCTGCGGTCTGCCTCTGCCTATGCCGAAATGCATGCTGGGAGTGACACTATGCCGAAATGCATGCTGGGAGTGACATTTAGAACCTGAATCCGTGCTCAAATTGGCGACAGAGTCAAATGAAGGGGTCCTGCTGTGCATGCACACCGGCCCCAAAAACTACATCGAAAGAATATTTTCTTTAAATCCGCAATTAAGTAAAGTAAAACTATTTTTATGAGCATTTTACGAAATGTCTATGGGAAAATAAATGACGGATGAAAATCTCTGGTACAGTGCTGAAGCAGGAAGTAGGCGGTCACTTTGGCTCTCTATTGAGATGGCTGACCACCATACCACTATCAGTTGGAAATTGGCAACAGGCATTGTGGATTGAAGGCAAAAGCTGTGACTGATATCTATTACTTCTTTCCATTGCTCTGAGGTTCCTCACAGGTTGTGTGTGTGGGATACATTGGTATGCACATGGAAACCCTGAAATACTGTAAATACCAGTTTTGTGAAAATTCAGCAGTGATCCTTGTGACAGGAATAAGGTTTCTCTTTTGATTGTTTCATTGTCATTAATGTTAAACATTCTTCTGGCTAGAAAGCTGTAGACGGTTTTCACAGAATTGCGTTGCTAGGCTATAGGGAACATTTTGAAACCCTTTATGTCCCGTCAGTTAGTGTGGTAGCAAACACTGCAACAAGAAGAAAGCTGGGGGCAATTTAGAATGTTTATGTTGTCGAGTTGAAACCGTCTATAGGCCTATAATGCTAATTGTCACATTTCTGTTTGCTGTAGCTGCAAGCTAAGTCTAGTTATGGGCAATACCAACTTTTTAAGTCTATTTATGGCATATGGTAAAATGCTGGTACCACTGGTCAGGATCATGTATACCAAGATGTCTACAGGGTTTTGATGGTTTCTCTCACTAGCTCTCTCCAATTCCATCCGATTTGATTTTTCCATCATGTTTTTTTTTTTGCAGCTGTAACAACTAGAGGGGTTAGCTGCCGAGTGTCTTCTTCTTACCAAAGACGATGCAAGCAAGACGGCCCAACTTCAACTCACTTCCTGTCATTTTGTCACGTGGGTTTTGCCCATGGTTTTCCATGGAGACTTTCGGCAGCTCTGAGTCAATGGTTGACCACGCCCATTTAGGAGACTTGCTTCTTACCCTCTGTTAGAATTGGCGGAGCCTGCGGTGACCCATCTATAGTAATATAACATCTATGTTCTTACCTTAGCTGAATCTCAGGGTTAATCAGACCTGCGTAATGCCGTCTCCAACTCTTCCACAGAAGAGAAGACGGGCGCTTACTGAGCCGTGAGTCTGAATGATTCATCGGCACTTTTTTACACTCATTTATTCATTAACTCGGGGCTGTGAAATAAACAGAGACACAGCTACTGTATGCCTCGTGTAGCTCTCTCCGCAGGGATGGACCGAGTTAAGCTGAGGCTTGTTGAAGGTCTTTTCTGCAACACCGACTTAAAAAGCGGAATTAATATTTAATTACGCCCACAATAACCTCACGGCATGCGTCGCTGAGCCGAGCCAAATCTGTCTACGGTCATACACATTTAACAATAATATTTTGATGAGACTTCCTGGCTGTCTCTGACGCTTAGCTAACAACCTGTGAATAACCAAATAAATACATAAATACATACATACATACATACATACATACATACATACATACATACATACATACATACATACATAAACACATAAATAAATAAATAAATTAATTAATTAATTAATTAATTGCCGAGGCCTCCGAGTTTAATCACTGTCACTTCTTTCCAAAAGATTCTTTGCTTCCATGTGGTGAGTCTGACCCGTGCGTGTTGTTGACTGACCCGGCAGAAATATTAGCACATCACTGGGTTTGATTAATATATTGCAGAGAAACACAGACTATGATAAATAGCCTAGCTTTATGTCATGTTGTGGGAAATGTTCAGCAGCACACCTCAAATTCAGCCTTTTATAAACATGGTAAGCACCAACAGCCATCAGATTTATACTAAGTGAAGAGGGGAAGCATGCTGACCACAAGTCATGATGATATATCTTGAAAACGTCTATCACTGTGTATAGTCGAATAGAGGTACAGTGGAATCCGCTTATAGTGATAACGGTTATAGTGATCAACCGCTTAATTATATTGATCCAAAAGCTTGGTCCCGTATCATTCCTACACACATGCTGTTTAAATAATTCGCTTATAGTGATCAATACTCCGCTTACAGTGATCATTTTGGGCCTTGTCCCACCTGAGAACAATTGATTTTTTTTTTTAACTACAGTCGTTTTATTATTATTTTTACTTACAAACTGCCAAAAATGAACCAACGAGATACAGTAGTGATAGTCGGTGCATGTCTGTCTGAGAGATCGCGGAATGTCTGTATGTCTGTTTGAAACAGCTGGAGGCCTGAGTTACTGCATGTATTTTTTAAGTCAATAACATTCCTTTACTTGATATGTACTCTATTCATGTAATACATATACAAATGTCAAGTCGATGGTAATCTGCATGAGAGATAAAGAAAAAGAAAAAAATCGGTTATAATGATCATCAACTTATAGTAGGGGTGTCACAATATATCGTCCCACGAAATTTCGCGATAGTAAAACGTCACGATATGTATCGTTGAGATGAAATCTCATATCGCGGAAAAAAAAAAAACTTTTTTTTTTTTTTTTTTTTCCAAAAAATAGACTAAGAAACGTCTTTGTTTGTTGAAGTTCAATGTGTGGAAAGTAGTTCAGTTGAACAAGTCTCTGAAGAGACACATGAGAAGTTATACAGGAGAGAAACCATTCAATTGAGTTTCTGGCAAAACTGTTTA
Organism: Poromitra crassiceps; assembly: GCF_964638095.1. NCBI lineage: Eukaryota > Metazoa > Chordata > Actinopteri > Beryciformes > Melamphaidae > Poromitra > Poromitra crassiceps. The sequence continues at coordinate 44,725,755 of NC_139626.1, read as the reverse complement.
CTTGACAGGAAAAACTGAAGATGCATAAAAAATAGATTAAGAAAAGTCTTGTTGTTTGAGTTTGAAGAAAAACTGAAGATGCATAATGAGAATTTATACTGCTGAGAAACCTTTTAGTTCAAAGTAAATCTAAGTGACGGTGTAACTCATTCTATTTCAAGATAAGCCTTATCTCCAATCTCATGTTTTTTCTAGTTGTTATTGTAATAACAATTTCCCACAACAGCATGTTTTGTATTTGTGCATTTCAAATAAAATACTACTTTTCCAGTCATATATTGTCATTATTCAAGTTTAAAAAAATATTGTTAAAATCGTATCGTATCGTATCGTTATCGTGAACCCAGTATCGTGATACGTATCGTATCGTGAACTGAGTGTATCGTGACACCCCTAACTTATAGTGATCAATTTGACCCGTCCCAATGTGATCACTATAAGAGGAGTGCACTGTAAGAGCAAAACAACGTCAAAGGTGCTCTGTTGTTGTAGTGGAGCACGTTGTTTGCCCGCTTTTTAAACCCTATTTGACGCCATTGAGATGCCAGCCCTCAAAAAAGAAGCATTGGGGGTTCCGTCCTAGAGACCCCCCAGGACAGAGGGGAACAACTCCCCCAGTTCATTTTAAAGCCAGAATCAAGAAAGCACATTTATAGGGAGTCTTCTAACAACAACACTGCCACTGCCAATTGTTTCATGTCACTAAAACAATACCTGAAATAGTTCAGAATATATTTGGATTATTTTACATTACATTACATTACGTCACTTGGCAGACGCTTTTATCCAAAGCGACTTTTACAATAACACATTTTTGTCAGCAATAGAGCAATCAACTATGTAACACAGTCTATGATAACTACAACTTCTGAAGGAATAATGGTACAAGTTTAGCTTAGGTTAGTTTAGAAGTTTTTTTGTTTTTGTTTTTTTAAGAGAGAGAGAAAGAAGTTAGTTCAAGAAGGGTCCAGATGGAGCCTGAAAAGGTGAGTCTTTACTCTTTAGTCTTTTCCGAAAGATCGGCAGTAGGGCTGCACGATTAATCGTATTTTCATCGTCATCGCAATGAACACATCGCAAAAGTCACGTTATCGCAAAAGTTTTTTTTTTTTTTTTTTTTTACAGTGCACCTGAACGCAACATGCACGATACCGGCTGAATAAGTGTCCAAATGTTCATGTCATTCTGGCCAATGCTCCACTTCTGTTATAACATTTCAGTCTGGAATATGGAATATCTTTCAATAATCGTTATGACTAAAAGGCTAAAAGTAATCTCATGTGTAAGAAATGACTGTTCTACATTGAAGTAAAAATGTAAATAATTAACTTGTTGGTTTGGGATTTTTTTTAGCTTCAAGAGTGCATTTTTGTTCGTATGACCCTCAACACAGGCTTTGAGAATCCCGTGCCACTTACTGATACGTATGCTTAAATTAACACACTCATATTGCAAAATGAATTTAGGCCCTCACTGTAATACTTCAGAAGTTGAATTTGAAGTTCAGCATTAATACATTTGTCATTTTTTGTCTTAGATTTACCTTTGTGTGTTATTGCAATATAAAACTACATAATTGAGAATCAATTCTAGATTCTGGAATCGAGAATCGAGAATCGTTGGAATCGAGAATCGATTCTGGAATCGGATCGTGACCCCAGGAATCGGAATCGGATTGGATCGTGGCTTAGCCGGATCGGAGCACCCCTATCCATTAATATTTTTGTTTATAGCATTTTTTTATTTATCGCAGGTCATATCGTCATCGCAATATTGAACAGTGTTATCGCACATCGCAGCTTTTCCTCATATCATGCAGCCCTAATCGGCAGTGATTCGGCTGTCCTGACCGACATTTGTGAAAATGTGCGCGTGTGCGCCTCTGTGTACAAAGAAGGATGTGGAGAAAACGGGGAGAGAAGTTGGAGACGTAACTTGTTAGGAACTCATACACAGCCACAGCCACAGCCACAGGGCCTGCAGCCATACAGCCACAGTGATGAATGGAGTGCCATAAAGCCATTTTGTGCAAGGCCACGCCGGACTTATTGACGTTGTCAAGGTGGGCTTTAATAGTGGAACAAATAAGCAGGGAGAAACACAACAGCGCCCCCTAATGTAAGAACGTCTGAATCCCTCAATCCCTTTGGTGAGTGGGGGGAAAAAAATAAAGAAGCGAGCACACAGAGAAGTCGAAGGGGGGGGAGAAACAAAAGTCGTTTGCGAAATGAAATGAAGCGCGGCATGGTAATGTTTGCCTATTGCATCCAAATGTAATAAAAAACAAAATAAATGCAGTGTCTGGGCCTTGCCCTTTTCTGCCAGCTGGTAATAGGCCCCGGGCAAGCCCATTTATCATGTGTATTAGCAGCCCGGCCGGAGAATTATGCAAGACCGCACCAGGCTTATGTCCATACAGCAGATCGTTATGTCAGTCCCTCAGCCAATACAGCCCCAATCATTCAGACACAACACGTCTCACAGGCAGGCCACGTACTCGGGTCTAACTCGTACCCTGTAGAGCTGTGCAGACACAGCACAGCTCCTAATGAGGCTCTCTCACTGCAGACATGCTGGAGAAGTCAACTCCTATGATTCCATGTTATCGTGACGTGGAAGAAACATGTCTGTGGTCAAATGGGTGAATTCAAAATGACAGACACAGGCAATCAGTGTTTATGAAAATGCACATTATTGTAGGAATAGCCGTTTATCCGAAGGGGTCATGATGATGTTAAGGCTGGCTTTACATGGTGAAACCCAACTTTCGCTGGTTGAAACTTAGGAAGTAACTTGCAATTGAGTTGCATGCTGTAAAGGGGGTCCACCCGCTATGCCGACCACCCGCTATGCCGACCACCCGCAATGCCGACCTTAGGTTTAGGCGTGGGGGTGGGAGAGGTTAGGTTTTGGGTTAGGGTCTGGGGGAGGTTAGGTTTAGGCATGGCATGGGGGGAGGTTAGGTTTGGCGTGGGGGCTGGGAGAGGTTAGGTTTTGGGTTAGGGTCTGGGGGAGGTTAGGTTTAGGCATGGGGGGAGGTTAGGTTTGGCGTGGGGGCTGGGAGAGGTTAGCTCCACCGCCGCCTTGCTCAGCTGGTTCTGCTTGTGGGCTATCGGCATTGCGACCTGTCGGCACTGCGGCCTGTCGGCACATAGACGCGGCACCGCTGTAAAGCCCTCTGCAAGACTGCGACGCACTTGAAACTTCTGAAACTCTCAGCTGCAACAGTTTGCAAAACTCTCGACTTTGTGAAACTAGTTTCACGCAACAGCCAATCAAAACGCTGATAACGTGTCAGATGATGATGTCAAACAGCCGAGCCATGTCAACAAACGGGAGCTAAGAAAAAGTACCGATGTGGTATCATTCCAACCAATTTCAATTCATTTGAACTCGACAGTTGCTTTTCACCAAAATGCACAAAATAATGAAACAGAATATGGCCTCTTGTAGAGCCACCCAGCGAGCATTTTTCGGTTGAAAAGACGTTTAAAAAACGTTTAGGGTCAACGTTGAAAAAACGTGCAAGGAAGGTTTGAAAGTGAAAGTTTTTTCACCCACTATTTGCAGACGTTTATTGAACGTTCAGATTTAGACCATATTTCACCAGGAAATTAAATTAAAAATTCAGCAGCGTACACGGGATTCGAACCCCGCTTTCCCACATTCAAGCCAGTCCGCTCTACGCGCTGAGCTATATATTTTCTTATACTCTGTAGAGAGCTGGGCACATATATACTCTATCTCGCACACAACTTGTAGACTACATGATTGTCGACATCGGAGGACAAGTTATTTTATGTGATGTGTGTACGAGACTATTATATTAATGTAACAGACTAAAATTATGTTGTGTGTGTGTGTTGTCTATAGGCTGTAGCCTATGGCTTCAGAGGTTAACTTCATTTAACACCAGAGACTGAAGAGGTACACAGAGCCTCGTATACAGTCTGTACAATAACATAGCGTGCCCAGAGCACCTCGTTCCGCACTTGGTGCAGACCGGTGCAGACTTGCTTTGGTCTAGTCTAGTCAGTCACGGTTAGTATAGCTAGCAAGTAAGTACTTGCGTTACTGCGTTGCTGCAGGAACTGAATTCATTATTATTGTGCTTGCAGATAGGCAAGCACAATCTTAGAATCTCTCATACTTAATTTTATTTATTTATTTATTATTCTGTTTTCTTCTGGTCAAAAGTTTGCTTCGCCATTTCTCCTACAGTTTTCACACTACACAGACATGGGAGACATCAAAACGTGCGGCTCATTGAGGAATCGTGTGCATTTGGATTGCTAAGGGTTTCGTTCGCCGGTTTTCGCGATATTGGCGTTAACGTACGATTTTTTTCCCCATTCACTTGAATGGGGTTTCAAAATCGTTGGCATTAAATTAGCTCTAGCTCAGACACCGTATGACCTGCTATTACCAAACTTTGTAGGTAGGTTTACAGAGTCACCTTTTACTCTGTGCGGGAAAATTTTAGTATTTGACCAGATGGTGGCGCTATAACAGCCGTCCTTACGTTTTGGTCCATAACTTTTGAACCGTAAGGGCTACATTCAAAATTCTTTTTTCCCTGGATTCCTTGGGTCATTCCGCATCTGCTGATATAGGCCCCGCCCATTTCCGTCTAACTAGATTTCCCGCCATTTTGAATTTGGTCGAAAAGCGTTTTTTCGCTATTTCTCCTTCAAATTTTGCCCGATCTTCACCAAACCACATCACAGAGCGTGTGTGGACTGTCCCGCACAAAACTTATTTTGCGTTTTTTTTTAAATTCCGCACCGTTGCGATATAATTGACCTCCAAAGTTCTGTGGGTGGGGCCTATTTCACAAAGATCGTCCGATGCTAACCAAACTTGGTACAGGTGTGGACGGATGTACTCTGAGCCTATACGACAAATATTGTGTCATTTCGCCTCTAGGGGGCGCTATAGCAGCATTCCTTACGTTTTGGTCCATAACTTTTGAACCGTAAGGGCTACATTCAAAATTCTTTTTTCCCTGGATTCCTTGGGTCATTCCGCATCTGCTGATATAGGCCCCGCCTATTTCCGTCTAACTAGATATTCCGCCATTTTGAATTTTGTCGAAAAGCGTTTTTTCGCTATTTCTCCTTCAAATTTTGCCTGATCTTCACCAAACCACATCACACAGCGTGTGTGGAATGTCCCGCACAAAACTTATTTTGCGTTTTTTTTTTAATTCCACACCGTTGCGATATAATCGACCTCCAAAGTTCTGTGGGTGGGGCCTATTTCACAAAGATCGTCCGATGCTAACCAAACTTGGTACAGGTGTGGACGGATGTACTCTGAGCCTATAGGACAAATATTGTGTCATTTCGCCTCTAGGGGGCGCTATAGCAGCCTTCAGTACCTGTAACACCATAGCATCCAGTTAATACACCCTTGCAACGGCCTAAACACGTACTAGCTACACATTGCCGATTGGGGCTGTATTGATGCTGGATGGGAGGGCGGGGTCTAAGGCAGGGGCGGTGCAAGGGGGGCGGAGCGTCACGCGGGAGCAAGCACAATCAAATTTGCTTCAGCAAATTTAGCCCGTTCTAGTTATTGTGCTTGCAGATAGGCAAGCACAATCTTAGAATCTCTCATACTTAATTTTATTTATTTATTTATTATTCTGTTTTCTTCTGGTCAAAAGTTTGCTTTGCCATTTCTCCTACAGTTTTCACACTACACAGACATGGGAGACATCAAAACGTGCGGGTCATTGAGGAATCGTGTGCATTTGGATTGCTAAGGGTTTCGTTCGCCGGTTTTCGCGATATTGGCGTTAACGTACGATTTTTTTCCCCATTCACTTGAATGGGGTTTCGAAATCGTTGGCATTAAATTAGCTCTAGCTCAGACACCGTATGACCTGCTATTACCAAACTTTGTAGGTAGGTTTACAGAGTCACCTTTTACTCTGTGCGGGAAAATTTTAGTATTTGACCAGATGGTGGCGCTATAACAGCCGTCCTTACGTTTTGGTCCATAACTTTTGAACCGTAAGGGCTACATTCAAAATTCTTTTTTCCCTGGATTCCTTGGGTCATTCCGCATCTGCTGATATAGGCCCCGCCCATTTCCGTCTAACTAGATTTCCCGCCATTTTGAATTTTGTCGAAAAGCGTTTTTTCGCTATTTCTCCTTCAAATTTTGCCCGATCTTCACCAAACCACATCACAGAGCGTGTGTGGACTGTCCCGCACAAAACTTATTTTGCGTTTTTTTTTAATTCCGCACCGTTGCGATATAATTGACCTCCAAAGTTCTGTGGGTGGGGCCTATTTCACAAAGATCGTCCGATGCTAACCAAACTTGGTACAGGTGTGGACGGATGTACTCTGAGCCTATACGACAAATATTGTGTCATTTCGCCTCTAGGGGGCGCTATAGCAGCATTCCTTACGTTTTGGTCCATAACTTTTGAACCGTAAGGGCTACATTCAAAATTATTTTTTCCCTGGATTCCTTGGGTCATTCCGCATCTGCTGATATAGGCCCCGCCTATTTCCGTCTAACTAGATATTCCGCCATTTTGAATTTTGTCGAAAAGCGTTTTTTCGCTATTTCTCCTTCAAATTTTGCCCGATCTTCACCAAACCACATCACACAGCGTGTGTGGAATGTCCCGCACAAAACTTATTTTGCGTTTTTTTTTAATTCTACACCGTTGCGATATAATCGACCTCCAAAGTTCTGTGGGTGGGGCCTATTTCACAAAGATCGTCCGATGCTAACCAAACTTGGTACAGGTGTGGACGGATGTACTCTGAGCCTATAGGACAAATATTGTGTCATTTCGCCTCTAGGGGGCGCTATAGCAGCCTTCAGTACCTGTAACACCATAGCATCCAGTTAATACACCCTTGCAACGGCCTAAACACGTACTAGCTACACATTGCCGATTGGGGCTGTATTGATGCTGGATGGAAGGGCGGGGTCTAAGGCAGGGGCGGTGCAAGGGGGGCGGAGCTTCACGCGGGAGCAAGCACAATCAAATTTGCTTCAGCAAATTTAGCCCGTTCTAGTATTTATTTACTATCTCTATATTTTCTTCTATCCAAAAGTTTGCTTCGCCATTTCTCCTACAGTTTTCACACTACACAGACATGGGAGACATCAAAACGTGCGGCTCATTGAGGAATCGTGTGCATTTGGATTGCTAAGGGTTTCGTTAGCCGGTTTTCGCGATATTGGCGTTAACGTACGATTTTTTTTCCCATTCACTTGAATGGGGTTCCGAAATCGTTGGCATTAAATTAGCTCTAGCTCAGACACCGTATGACCTGCCATTACCAAACTTTGTAGGTAGGTTTACAGAGTCACCTTTTACTCTGTGCGGGAAAATTACACTATTTGACCAGATGGTGGCGCTATAACAGCCGTCCTTACGTTTTGGTCCATAACTTTTGAACCGTAAGGGCTACATTCAAAATTCTTTTTTCCCTGGATTCCTTAGGTCATTCCGCATCTGCTGATATAGGCCCCGCCCATTTCCGTCTAACTAGATTTTCCGCCATTTTGAATTTTGTCGAAAAGCGTTTTTTCGCTATTTCTCCTTCAAATTTTGCCCGATCTTCACCAAACCACATCACAGAGCGTGTGTGGACTGTCCCGCACAAAACTTATTTTGCGTTTTTTTGAAATTCCGCACCGTTGCGATATAATCGACTTCCAAAGTTCTGTGGGTGGGGCCTATTTCACAAAGATCGTCCGATGCGAACCAAACTTGGTCCAGGTGTGGAAGGATGTACTCTGAGCCTATAGGACAAATATTGTGTCATTTCGCCTCTAGGGGGCGCTATAGCAGCATTCAGAACCTGTCCCTTCTAAATTGTTTTATTTTGAAGGGCGGCAGGAAGTGCTGATTCATTGGAATTATGGCCAGCCTTCCTTCTTGTATGACACTTGACACTTCTGAGCTGATTTCACAAAAGAAAGTGTCATTTGGCCTGTAGGGGGCGGGGGTGGGTGGGGCCTACTTCACAAAAACCGCCATAACTCTGGACCACATTGTCCGATCCGAACCAAACTTGGTCCAGGTATGCACATATGTACTCTGAGCTGATAAAAATAAAATGGTGTCATTTCGCCTATAGGGGGCGCTATAGCAGCATTCAGTAGCTGTATCTCACAAACTGTAAGAGCGACTGTTCCCAAATTGGGTACATAGGTTCATAGAGTACTCTTCTAATCTGGCCTAAAAAACTTATACCAATTGACCTCACGGTGGCGCTATAGCTGCCATCTTTACGTTTTGGTTTGTAAGTTTGGAACCATAGCTTCTACGATCAAAATTCTTTCTGCCCTGGTTTCCTTGGCTTCTCCCGCTTGTACTCACAAAGGCCCGCCCATTTCCCGCCCACAACTACTTAGTACACCCTAGCAACGATCTACGAATGCCCTATACCGATGAGCCGAAAACACCATAGCATCCAGTTAATACACCCTTGCAACGGCCTAAACACGTCCTAGCTACACATTGCCGATTGGGGCTGTATTGATACTGGATGGGAGGGCGGGGTCTAAGCCAGGGGCGGTGCAAGGGGGGCGGGGCGTCACGGGGGAGCAAGCACAATCAAATTTGCTTCAGCAAATTTAGCCCGTTCTAGTTTTATAGTATTGCGCTAAACTATTAACCATAGTTGTGTCCTGGAAGCTTTTTGCTGGCACCACATAGCCTATATAGTCCCATATTTATGATATTTCATGTGACATAAAATGCGTTGAAATGTAGTTTTCGTATAGACCAGATTTCAACTCTCAGTTACACAATAAAATGGACAAATGCCAATTCACACACTATCAATATTGCCTCTATTCCAAGCTACAACAAATGTTTTAACAATATGATGCACCAAATTGTGTTTTTTTACACGTTGACGTTGTAACCGCATTTTAGCCGGTTGAAAAGAGGGTGAAATTAGGTCTTAGACGTTCAAACCCAATATCACCCAGATTTCAACTAAAAATCAACGTTGAAAAAACGTTTTGTGCTCGCTGGGCATATGAAATCCGCGTTAACGGAATCGCGGAATTGACCAATAAAAATGGAATCTACTGTAAAACGTGGAATACTGCACAATTTGCCATAATTGGGCTGAAATTCAATATATAATGTTAATAAGGTGATGTCACCAACAAGCATCTCTCCCTCTCTTCCAAACACACAGCTGTCTGCCCTCAGTGGACTCTGCAGTAACAGTAAGGTAACGTTAACGAGCGCATTAACAAGCGCATTCCAAGCATTCCGGCTTCGTGACAACGCAGAAAGAACTCTGTCTGAAGTGTGCGTGAAGTGTTGTTGATGTTACTTGCCTTCAGTCAAAGCCTTCCGACCGTAGTCTAGATGGCAACAGGGAATGAAAGACGAAATATCCACTTTTGCACATGATGAAGCTGGAAAAGTTTCAATTGTGGCTGTGTATTCTTATTCAGTTCAGTTGACACATGCCGTTTTTACACAATTTCTTCTTTCTCCAATACTCACGTTAAGACGTTCAAGTTAGCAAAGATAAACACCACCACTTCCGGTTATAACTTTCAAAATAAAATAGCATTTGAAGCATTTTCTGTTGTTTGAAGTAAGTTTTGTTCAGTTGTTTTTTCTTTACTTGAAGCACACAATGAGAAGCTTAAAAACACTTTAGAAACATAAAAATGATATAGAATGTTTTGTACAGTCATCTACTGTATTTCTGACTTGAATCACTTGTTAAAAATGGTGCACTGATTGTTATATCTTATTAAATTGTGGACATTTATTCATCCCCACATATTAGACACTATTTCTGATGGTAAAATGAGCATCAAAAGCAAAACACAGAATTCAGAACAATTAAAACGGAAAAAACGGAATTCAGGAAAAAATTAAATGGAATTTGGAAAAAATTAAAACGGATTTCATATGGCTCTAGCCTCTTGGACGCTTCAGAAAGAGCTTATCCTCATAGACTTCATGCAAGGTTGTAATGCTAAAGTTTTTTATTTTGTCAAAGAGCTGAGCCATGTCAACAAACGTGAGCAAAGATGCAAATGTAGTTCCAATTACACTTCATATAATCTAGCGAGAAAACAATACTACAGATGAAAAATCACACCCAGGTGTCGAAGTAAGCGGTGCAGGTGTGCACGTCCCAGGTTTGCAGCAGGTCCCACGCTTCTCCTCCACCCCTCACACCGAGTGTGTCTGTGTACGTTTCTTAAACGGTGCGTGTGTGCATTACTGGCTTTGAAACGCTATCGTCCTCGAGACAAGACGCTTTCTCTCTCTCTCTCTCCTCTCTCTCTCTCTCTCTCTCTCTCTCTCTCTCTCTCTCTCTCTCTCTCTCTACGCCTGTGCCTCAGCTGTCTGTGCAGACCGAGCTGAATCTCATCGCACACATCTCGCCACGCACAAATCTCGCCCACAAACACACATAGTCACTTATAGAAGCGGCTCTGCACCACTTCAAAAACGATCAATCTAGCTAGCTGATTTTAGTGAAATAAACGATTAAATCGTGTTGAATGAAACTGATAATTTTTGAATTGCTTTGTGTAACTGTTAAGTTGCAATGGAAAGTATGTCTCAAGGTATTTGCAACCTGCAACTAGTTGTGTGTGAAAGTTTCACCGTGTAAAACCAGCCTAAGAATTATAGACTGAGGTCAAATATTAAAACAATCAGAACCGATGACTGGTGGGAATGTGAAACAGCTGATTAACTTGCCATTATCACTTATTCACTCTATTACATAGGCCAACATTACAATTGGCTTCTGTCTATCACGACCAGAAAGACAGTAACGACGAACATGAGCTTCCAGGCGCAATGTTTATGATAGCGCTCAGGTGAAATATTTAGAGGTCTGGGACAGCAAATCACTAGACTAATTGGACATGTAATATTATTGGCTGGATGGGAAAATGGGTTGATGCACAGATGCTCCTCCCAATCATTTTATTCTTGGCCAACTAAAGGAGGGAGAGCCCAGCCTGGCTGTGTGCGTGACTGTGTGCAGCCTGGCAGAAGGATGACGCCGTCAAATGAAAAATGTCTGTGTGCTCAGCTCACACCTTCCAACGCCTCTCGGAGGGGCGAACAGACACAACGCGCACAGCAGCAGCTCGCCGTGTCACGCGCTGCCGACACAGGGGGTGCTCTCGCACGCTAATATCAGTCAATGGCGTATTGAGCGGATTGCCGTAACACGCTACATCGCGCACACACTAGGGTTCAATACATTGTATGAGACTAGAGCGCTGGTAGCTCGTGCTGTGTAAGGCTGTCTTTTATAGCCACGCTGCTATTTCTATTTAATGGAAACAAGATATTTCTATTACTTTTTTTTCCCCCAATGAAGCGACGGGATATAATGATTTGACATTCCCATACTCCTATAACCTTAAGGCACAGATGGGAAACGGTTAACTGGCGATATATCACTGGTCACGCTGCTGCGGCAGTGGCGAGGCTAACCTTTGCGTTAGGCCCGAGGAGCTGTTGTGGCTCGCCCTCCCATTTTTTATTGCTGATCAATAGCATTAAATGCCATGCAGCCTTTCCTCTCCAGAGCACTGGCCAGTGGCGCTCCACTCGGTAGTAAATCCCTGTGGCTCTGCGTAGCCGTTCAATTTTCCGCCTTCAGCCTCCGAGACTCCTATTCAACGGATGAGAGACGCGCTTTAACTGTTGGACATTGGGGGGGAGGGAGTGTGTGTGTGTGCGTGTGTGTGCGTGCGTGCGTGCGTGCGTGCGTGCGTGTGTGTGTGTGCGTGTGTGTGTGTGTGTGTGTGTGTGCGTGTGTGTGTGTGCGTGCGTGCGTGTGTGTGTGTGTGCGCGTGTGTGCGTTTGCAGGCGACCACAGGCACGGTTGTGCGTGCACACATACAAACAGCAGAGGCTACAAGCTTCCTGAAAGACCCAGCTGACCTCTGACCCCCTCCTACAGTGAGGGATACACACTGTGTGCAGTGCTGAATAATGGACGAGGCCATTAAGCCCTGGTGTAAAGGGGGTAATGCAGAAGCTCGCAGGAGACGACGACAAGAAGGGGTCTTGGACAATCTTGATGGAGTCGTCCTCTGCTATCTCCTGCCTCTCTTCTTCCGCCTTGCCAAGTGGCTGAATTGAATGGGTACAGCTGTGTGGGGAGGAAGTGATGGGAACCTGTTTGCACAGCGAGGCTGCTATGATGGCTTCAGGTCTGTGTCACAGTCGGGTGCCCACCCCGGTGCGTGGCTCTTAACAACAAGGCACACTACTACTGGCTGACCTCCAGCAAACACACACACACACACACACACACACGCACACGCACGCACGCACGCACGCACGCACGCACGCACACACACATGCACACACACACACACACAGACACATGCACACACACACGCACGCACGCACGCACACACACACACACACACACACACACACACACACACACACACACACACACACACACACACATGCCTGTGATAAACGATGCATGGCAGGGTTTAGAGATACCAAGGCAGGGTTTAGAGATGGCATGGCAGGGTTTAGAGATGCCATGGCAGGGTTTAGAGATGCATGGCAGGGTTTAGAGATGCCATGGCAGGGTTTAGAGATGCCATGACTGTGATCTTTTTGCATCACATCCTGTGAAATGCCTTTTGAAGTTGGCAAGTGTTCAATGTAAAGCGGGGAGGATTAGCAAGCGTTAAAATGGCTAACCTGAATAGGTGTCGGGTGGTGAAGAGGTGCTGTTGGGGGAAGCAGGCCAGGGGAAGTCTCATTGCAGGGGCGGAGAGCGATGTCACTTTCTCAACCATGCAGCTTGTTCACTCTTCACATTCCTTATAAAAGCTAAGCTAAAAAAAAAAGTCTGCTTGTTTACAAAGCCTAGAGATGAGGTTTGGAGGAGAATACTGTGCTGTGTGGGATGATGAAGGATTTAGAAAGGAAAGTGGAGGAGGGAGAGAGGCGGACATCCTTCCCCATTTTGGTACATCATAGTTTCATCTCTTCTCTGCGTTCATAGATGTTGATTAAACAGGACTCCCACACGTTTTCTCTGATTCAAATTCCAAAAATGTCAACTGACTCTATGGCTTCTCCATGACTCATTTTCAAATTGCCATGGGCACATTTTGCTGAGAGTGACTTAAAAAGTAACATCATCATCATTTACATTAATTTTAAGCATGATTGGCTTTTCACTTTGAAATCAAGGATGATGATATTATCTAACTCTGTCAATAACAAAAAACAGTCAGCAAGCAACAATATTTTCTACAGACTGGAGTCTAGTCTCCAAGAAAAAAAAATCAACTTCACAAGTCAAATTTAATTACTTTTTCTAAAACTTCTATCTCTCCCTTTTATCATTTTTCATAACTTCTCCAGCCATGGAAAGTGCTATTTTACAATTCCATGGCTTTAACAGGTTTTCCAGGAGTGTGCGAACGGGGAACCCTGAATATATGAATGTTTATTGACATTTATGCTTAGAGTATCAAAGTGCAGGATTTCTCCAACTTCCTACAGTTGATTTCACTTTTCCTAGTCACTAGGTTCTCTATTGTTCTAGGTTCTATTGCCATTCCATCCACCGTTTTCACAGAAAACAATGGCTCTCACAATCCTGAAGCAAGAGACTAACAAGTAAACAACAGTAATGCAGAACAACCCAGTGGACACAACAGTATAGCGACAAGAAACAGTAACATTAGTCTGACTGAATGGAAGTACAGTAGGCTGCGGGTATAAGCTCTGCCATTGTTGCCGGCCATTTCAGATGGAGCAGAAGGGGAATCCCCTTCCGCTATCTGCGTGTTTTCAAAATACCTGTCGCTACGTGAAACAACAACCTGTGAGCTACGCTAGCAACCTACATGCTTAAAATGGGATCATGTCTATGTTCCCCGGGTTCTATGTTCCCCGGGTTCTATATTCCCCGTTTTTCACTAACCCTAAACCTAACCTCCCCCAGACCCTAACGCAAAACCTAACCTCTCCCACCCCCCACGCCTAAACCTAACCTCCCGCAGACCCTAACCCAAAACCTAACCTCTCCCAGGGAACATAGCGGGGAACATAGGACCCTATTTGGGAAAAGCGGGGAACATAGGACCCGGGGAACATAGGGATGACCCCCTTAAAATGCATTTACTGTTTTATGCGGTGTGTTCTTTTGCAGGGATTTAGCAATTTGGTTCCACCAAAAACAAGTCCCATCAATTGTGATTGGTTTAAAGGAACACGCCAACATTTTGGGAGATTCGCCTATTTTCCATATTCCCGATAGTAAGACGAGAGATGCCTTTCTTTTCACTGTGCTTGTATTAGAACGTAGCCCCACGCCGCTCCTGCTAACTACAATGGTAGTAAACAGTACAGCTGCCTAGCCCCGTTCAGTCACCAAGAATGCACATTCCACGCAATGAAATAATAATCCAAAGTTATCGGAAACGGTCATTTTCAAAGTAAATACATACCCGGAAGTACTGATGACGGCATAGCGCATGCGCCTCAGTCAACGCGGAAGTAACTTTAGTTCCCGCCACGTTAGTTCTGGCTATGGATTCCGTGATCCGTGGCTCAAAATCCGTCACGCGATCCGATCCGTGGGTTTTCTGATCCGTGCCAGCCCTACTGCACAGGGGTAGACAGCTATACCGTTCACCAGCATTGTAGTTAGCAGGAGAAAGGCATCTATCTTCTCGTCTTATCAGGAATATGGCAAGTGGGCGAATCTCCCAAAATGTTGGCGTTCCTTTAAGGAAATGCAAGCAAGGCAGAGTGTTTCCCCCCCCCTATACCAACATGATAGTAGGCTGGAGATAGGCCTGCTCAAGCGAGACTACATCAGCAGTGATGATGACATCCACATCATTGAAGGACTTGTTCTCTCTCCCGTAGTCCAAAGCTAAACTCCTGAACACAGCTTTCTTTCATTCTGGCTTGAGAGTGACATGGATTTGTAGTCGACGCTAATACAGTATTTCCCCATTGCTAACCCTCTAATCCCATGCTCCTACTGTTTGATCCTCCCACTCAGTCATTATTATCCTCACCATGGCTCTCTCATTCTAGCTTCAATACGAATCATTCGTCCATTCTTTTTTTTTTTCTTCTTCTTTGTGTCATATTCTAATGAGAGCTCTTCAGGTACATGCTGCTTTTTTTTAAGGATGATTTTGCACTTGTGTTAAAAAAAACCCCATCCCACTCATTCCTGGAGGAAAACCACCATGGGGATATAAAATATGGATCCAAATATGATGGGACACATTTTTTCTGCAGAAGGAGGTGTGGAGATGCTCAAGAAGTGGGTGGGTGGGGATGGGGGGATGGGGGGGGTAGTGAGGACGGAAAACAATACTGCATAGTTTGGATGCCAAGACGCACCTATAAATATCGTCGACATCTCTTCTGTAGGAAATAAAGAGCCGACATGACCTGTCTTAAGGTTCCCCCATCATCTTCAGATGGCAGAATGTGTGCCATCCAAAAGGCTGCTCCCTTCAAAGGAAGCCACATAAAAGCTTCCTCAGTCAAACTTCCCTCAGTTGTTTCAATGTGAGGTACAGTCAAATAGATCGGTGTCAAATAGATCAGTGTGGCAATTCGCTGAGAGAAAGTGGCTCCCATCAAGATTTGACATGAGATTCTAAACATTTGAAATTCGAGAGCAAACTTCTGAAAATCCAGGTAGATTAATCACAGGTCTTTAAAGGGACAGCTCACACTAAAATACAAAATACACATTTTTCCTCTAACCTGTAGTGCTATTTATCCATCTATATAGTTTTGGGATAGTTGCCTGAGTTTTGGAGATATCCGCCGCAGATATGTCCGTGTTCTCTTGAATACAATGGAACTGGATGTCACTCGGCTTGTAGTGCTCGAAGCGCCAAAAAAAAAAAAACATTAGAAAAACTCGACAGTATTGTCTCTTTCCAGAAACCATGACCCGCTTACTCAAGATAATGCACAGACTTTGTTGTGAGCAGTTTCATGTAGGAACTATTTTCTTTTGCAGTCTCATGTAGGAACAAGCTAGCAGATAGCGGGTGCAGTTCGGTCAAAAGAATAGAGAAGATAGTTCCTCCATGAAACTGCTCATAACAAGGTCTGTGGATTATCTTAAGTAACGGGGTCATGATTTCTGGGAAGAGACATTGCTGTTGAGTTTTTCAAATGTATTTCTTTGGCACTTTGAGCACCACAAGCCGGGTGCCATCCAGTTCAATTGTATTGGAGAGAAGGCAGAAACTCTGCGGCCGATATCTCCAAAACTCAGGCAACTAACACAAAACGATATAGATGGATAAATAGCACTACAGGTGAGAGGCAGTATATGTATTTTGGATTTTAGGGTGAGCTGTTCCTTTAAAGAGGAGATAAAAAAAGAGCCATTACAAAGTGAACTGTATACCTTTTGAAGTGCACCTGAGTGACTTTTCTTTCTTTCTGTTGACTTTGACCTGTAATTGTGGAGCCACCCAGCCACTTCTTCGGCCAAGCAATGTCATTTTGAAAATGTCAGAATGCAGTGGTGAGATGCACCGAGTTTCATCCAAATCTGCTCAGTGGTGCCTGACACATTGCCAATTGTCTTTGCAATTTAGCAGAGAAGCATACAATATCTGTGATCTTCAGTCCCCTGTATTCTCCACCTGCAGTTTGGTTACAATATATGTGATCTTCAGTCTCCTGTATTCTCCACCTGCAGTTTTTCTTACAATATATGTGATCTTCAGTCTCCTGTATTCTCCACCTGCAGTTTGGTTACAATATATGTGATCTTCAGTCCCCTGTATTCTCCATCTGCAGTTTGGTTACAATATATGTGATCTTCAGTCCCCTGTATTCTCCATCTGCAGTTTGGTTACAATATATGTGATCTTCAGTCTCCTGTATTCTCCATCTGCAGTTTGGTTACAATATATGTGATCTTCAGTCTCCTGTATTCTCCACCTACAGTTTGGTTACAATATATGTGATCTTCAGTCCCCTGTATTCTCCATCTGCAGTTTGGTTACAATATATGTGATCTTCAGTCCCCTGTATTCTCCACCTACAGTTTGGTTACAATATCTGTGATCTTCAGTCTCCTGTATTCTCCACCTGCAGTTTGGTTACAGTAACTGTGAACTACAGTCTCCTGTATTCTCCACCTGCAGTGTGGTTGGGATAAGGTACGGTGCACCTCTGTATTCTCCACCTGCAGTGTGGTTGGGATAAGGTACGGTGCACCTCTGTATTCTCCACCTGCAGTGTGGTTGGGATAAGGTACGGTGCACCTCTGTATTCTCCACCTGCAGTGTGGTTGGGATAAGGTACGGTACACCTCTGTGCACTACCAGCCACTGCAGTTGTAGAGTGATCCATCACTGTAACATTCTCTGAGGCGTGCTGCTGAAAAAGTTCAACAAGTCAAGGACCATGACTCTGACTTGTGTGCACACACAGCTATATGGATATAGAGAAGAGACAACAGAGCGCTGCACATGTAGTAACGCTGGAAATCAAATGAGATGACTGGAGTTTATCAACACTACATGTATTTAACAGATATTATTAACCATAACCAACGTAGTGCAACCTCCTGTCACATTTACCCCACACTGGAGTACAGGAAACCATAGGAAAAACTTTCCTATTGAACAGTACTCTCCCTCTGGGTAAACACAGCAGCACGCGCTGTAAACGAAGTCTAGCGGGAGAAAGTAGTTTACCCGTTGAGCTTCTCCAGTAAATTATTCATGGGCTGATTTGGAGGCATTTTGTCTCTTCTGTAACGTGATCACATGGTGTACATCCAACGTGTAACGCAGCACGCTAAGGGAGGAGGAACACAGGAAGGAAAGGTGTCGGAAAAAAGGAAAAAGAAAAAAGTTGTCGAGAGACAAATGGCACATTGGCATTTTTTTGGCTGTTGTCCAATCTCATTTAGATGACATCGTCTGTGCTGATCCAGCTCCGAGTGGAACGAGCAAACGGAGAATCTCTCTCTCTCTCTCTCTCTCTCTCTCTCTCTCTCTCTCTCTCTGTCGGGGGAAGGCAGGAACCCCCCCGCTGGCTCCTTGCGTGAGTCCTTTGAGGATACTAAATCTGCTATTCCACCGGCGGTACTCCTCAGCATCTTCAACACCGTAGGCTTTGGCACGATGTCAAAGTTTTATGGGCCTGGCGTACGAGCGAGTGCTCGAGTCTGCGTGGGATAATAAAACATCTGATCAGGAAGCGTCAGATCAAAGCGGTTCTTAATAGTCTGTCTCGTGTTTCCTCAACAACAACAAAATACGCGGGCCTCTGACACCTCCCTTCACCCCCGCACTGCAACGCACTGCGCAAGATCACCGAATGTCAGCGAAGGAGAGTTGTTGGATTCAGCAGCATATACGCACCCCTCGCACACGTTGCAAAGCGTTTTGAGGATGACCTTGGACTCCCCTCTGCTGCTCCCGTGGCTGATTTGGACCGGCAGCGATCGGGCATCACAAACGGAGAGAAAAGCCTCAGTCTCCCTCTCTTCCTCGCATTAATACTCATTTTCATAAATGGATTCTCATGTCAAACGTTCACAAAGCTGAGGCTGAAGCTGTTGGTGCTGAGCCGGACAGCTTTTTAAGGAGCTGCATTTTTGTTTTTCAATCTTATGCACAAAACGTCCTCCCGAGCTCAAAATCGTGAGTTCTATAAAACTCACCTTTTTTCTTTTGCACGGAGAGAATTATTTACTACGTACTTCGACCAAGAAGGGTGAAAATACCTTGTTCAACCATTCTATTCTATTTCTTTATTTTGACTGCAAGCCTGTGTATACAGTCAAAGATCACTGACACAACCAGCAGCATTGCACTGCAGGTACTTAAAGGCAGTCAAATGCAGGGCAAAGGACAGAGTCCAGTAATAGCTTGGCCACACTACACGACTTCCAAAGACGTCAGATCGCTGTTCTGTCTTGTAGTCATGGTGGTTTGCACACTACATGACTGAGCGACGACAGGGGGTCACACATTACAAGATATTTCAACAGGAGGAATCCCCAACGAGTCTCCAAACTACGCTTTGTCACGAAACCACACACGAGAAGTGCGCTGATTTGCAGGGGAAAAAACAAGGAAGAAAAATAAATCAATTGGGACAGTGTCAGCTCCGGGTTCGACTCGGCACAAAAACGCAGTCTCACACGGGTCTGCTCACTAGCCGGCTTTATTTCTAAACACATGGCTCTCACAACATAAACACTTTCTCTGTCTTTGCTCCTCAGAGGGCCTATTACCCTATTTCACATCCCGCCCAAATCAGCCATGTTGTGTCTAAAAGGCAGGAAGTAAAACAGGTTGCAAGGCAATGATTAGAGCCCCGGGATGAATACGAGAAAGGAGCCGACAGGCTCTTTAATCCGTGTGGGTTTTAGACACAAAATGGCTGATTCGGGCGGGATGTGAAATAGGCTTATGCAGTCTGGTCTAAATAACACAAATCAAAGACTTATAATAATAATTAGCACAGAATCAGGGCGTGCATCTTCTCCAGCTCCAGGCCGAGCGCCAGGAGAGCAAGGAGAGCATACATTAATTAGTCAACAGGTACCAGCTGTGTCATGCAGTGGAATGGTTTGGAGGAAAGCAGCCGTCCTGATAAATCTTTATGTCGAGCAGGGCAGCAAAACTAAAAACTGTAGTTAGAAACAGGACAGAAGCAACTCTCCAGTGGAAACACAATGAAATGTTTAGCTTCTGTAATCTCACATTGTTTTCAACAAGACGCATGAATGCATGAGCCTATAATAAGAATGCAAAGTGTCTGTCTGTCTGTCTGTCTGTCTGTCTGTCTGTCTGTCTGTCTGTCTGTCTGTCTGTCTGTCTGTCTGTCTGTCTGTCTGTCTGTCTGTGTGTGTGTCTGTCTGTGTGTCTGTCTGTCTGTCTGTCTGTGTGTCTGTCTGTGTGTCTGTCTGTCTGTCTGTCTGTCTGTGTGTGTGTCTGTCTGTCTGTCTGTGTGTCTGTCTGTCTGTCTGTGTGTCTGTGTGTCTGTCTGTCTGTCTGTCTGTCTGTCTGTCTGTCTGTGTGTCTGTCTGTCTGTCTGTCTGTGTGTCTGTCTGTCTGTCTGTCTGTCTGTCTGTCTGTCTGTCTGTCTGTCTGTCTGTCTGTCTGCCTGTCTGTCTGTGTGTCTGTGTGTCTGTCTGTCTGGCTGTCTCTCTGTCTGTCTGGCTGTCTGTCTGTCTGTGTGTGAGCAGAATTGTATTCGGCCACAGCTATGCTATTTTATGTGCGATCGCACTGAATCTTTCAGGAAGTGTAAAGAGCACCCCTGCGGGCGACCTAACGGAGCCAGATTTTTCAATTAGGTAATAGACCCTTCTCACGGGGGCCATTTTGTGTCAAAAAGGCAGGGTGAACACAGGTGCAAGCAAAACACTAATGAGGGTTTCAAACTTCAAACTTCAAACTTACATGATTGGAGTCCGTCTCCTGACATGACCAGAGATTTAATCTGCTGCTTGATATCTGTGGGGCATCTGTGGATCGTGTCTTTGAACAGTTCACATGTAGCAATCGAGCGTTGATTTGCGAGCGTGGAGCCAATGCTAATTTGACTCTGATCCGGGGGCTTTTGTTGGCGGGCTCCAAAAACTGTCGCCGAGTGGAACATCAGAGCTACAATCGTAGGATCTAAATTCGACATGAGCTGTTTAGTGAAAATGTAGCTCTTAGCAAAAGTTCAGACAGGGAGATAATCTTTTGCATGCACTTCTCATATCATCCAGCCTCTCACATCTCTCACGCTTGCTCATTCATAATTTCCTTGCTGTCATTTCCCGGGGCGTCAAATGAGACATCAGCTGCTCACATCAGCTGGTCACTTCTATCCAATAGCATAGCGACACACCTCCATTGCACACCTCCATGGTAGCCAATCATTGCACTGCTTTCTTTTTAAATACGTGTCTCTCCATCCACTCGAGTCTGCTCACACTTCATGCCGTCGTCAACGCGCACCCGTGCACCTCCCCGTCTCCGCCCAGTCTTCACAGATTCACCAGCGTCATCAGTCACAGGGGAGTCATCACCACCACCAGTGTCTAGAGTCTACGGGAGATAATATCTACATGCTGCTGAGGGCCGTGCCCTTTGATTACAGAGCCTCCCTGCAATCTCCCTGCTGAGTCTGAGCGTGAGCGCCAAAGACTTTATTGAGCATAATTAAATTGCATTATGCCAAAAAACTAATTCTGAAAGAGTGGAAGTCCCCCTCTTCGCCTTCTTTCCAACTGTGGTTGACAGACACGATCTCTGTTATAAGGATGGAGAGGCTCAGATCCTTGAGAAACAACTCACTTAAAACGTTTCTAACTATTTGTGACCCGTTTCTGGCCTACCTCGACGAGGTTAGGGGGCGGTGGGTGACTTGCCCGGCTGGTTTCTGTTGGACGCCTTGCGTGGGACCCCATGCATCTCTTACAAGTATATGAGCACCTTATATGGATGGTAGCACCACATTATGATAACTGTTGATATATGTACTGTATGTTTTGTTTGTTTGTTTGTTTGTTTTCCGTTACTGTGTCTGAGCTTGTTCATTTTTGTTCATATATATTGTTAAAATTGAAAATAAAGAGAAGCAGTATTATAATCCATAACAGTATTATGGATTTACTGTAATATGCATCAAAACAAATAAATCAGAATGTAAGTTTGAGCATGACCAAGAGGTACATTGTTAAATTACACAGACAGCTTTGGAAGTACAGCATAGTTTACTTTAAAAAAAAATCTTGACCTCTGAGAAATTTTCTACATAACACTATGATTATTAACGCCCATTGTTGATACATGCAATACATCCGGCCTACTTCAAGCCTATTTCAAATATAATTTCACCACGTCTTATGAAGATATATGTGCATGTATGTGTTCACATTATGAATATTGAATGAATTATGACCCGTTATTAATGTATTTAATTAATCTGTAAATTTCTATCTTTCTTTTATAATGTGTGTTTCACAACTGTTCATAGGAACGGACTCCTTGATGTATTCTCGTACGCGTAGCGTGGTGTGGCGTGGTGTAGCGTAGTGTAGTGTAGTGCAGTGTAGCGTAGGGCCTTTCAACTCCATCATCACATTTTGCAAAAGAAATAAGAAATACTTGTTTTCTCTTCTTCTTTTTTGTATGACCTGATGGCAAGATGTTTCCCTCCAACTACCTTAGGCTGTTCTCATGAAACATGCAGAGGCTGCTCCTCAACACCACAGTTCAGTTCTTTAGAGCTGGCTGCAAAAGTAAGGACATGGACTATCAGTCTCATTATAGGCTAACATGCATGTCATTGAGTTTGTTTTGTTTTCAGAATCAGAATCAGAATCACTTTTATTGCCACAGTATGCAAGTTACATACGAGGAATTTTTTCTTAGTGTCTGTATGCAGCGTAGCGGTCAGGTCAATACAGAGATAAAGAAGTAGGAAAGATAACTAAAAGACAATCACAACGTTGCAAGTGCAATCAAATTAAGTATATACAGTATATATAGACGGTTTTAACTTGACAACAATAACAACCGTCACAACCCACCTGAATATCCGGTTTACTTCCTGTATACATAGCTGAGCGAGCGCAGGCTGATATTCGGCTCATATTAAATGTTAACGTTAGGCCGTGTCTCCGACAGATACAACAACGTAGGCTCTTTCGGTGTTTATGTCTTGTAGTAGTTAGTAGTAGTAGTTGTTGTTGTTGATAGTTGCCATAACTACCACACCTGTTGGAAAGACGTGCACACGCTGGGTAGGAAGTGTTGTTGTCAGGTCCAGAGCTAGTGAGAGGCTAATAAAAGCTACATGTTACAGAGTAAGCTGACTATCAGTAGGCTACGTAATTGCACGCATAGGCCTCTCTTTACATTTAAACGTATAGCAAAAATAAAATATAGAAATAGAAGTAGGCTATGTCAGTGTTTTCCCCTGAACAGCTGAGAATGTGGACACTAAAATAGTTAGCACTGTGAAGCTGATACAATTCAGGTGGTGGTAATGCAACATTAATTTAAGGATGCCAACCGCCATAAAACACAGAAGAAGAAGCTGAGAATAAGGAGGTGCTGTGGGGTTGCAGCTGCTGAAAACCGTCTATATACAATATGTACGTGGAGGAGTGTTCTGTGGATATTAAATCTTAATTTACGTTTTTTGGCCCTCTTCAGGGTTTGTCGTGAATGGATACGCCCAACTATAATCCCCACCCATTGACAGTAACTTGAATCTAAGGTGATCATCCACATGTTTCTTGTTCTTCTTGATGTTGACCACACCGGACCTGTGCTGATAAGTAGTCAACGTGGACATTGCATTGGGAAAAAAGGAGGAACAAATGGCACAATTGAGAGAGACAAACCAAAACGTATGTCAATCACATTGCACATGCTACATTAATGATAACCATATAAAGTACTAGTAAGGACACGTGTATGGATGGTCATTATTATATGACATGCTCGCACGCACGCACGCATGCACGCACGCACGCACGCACACACACACACACACATCATGCATCAATCATAAACACTAACATATACCTACAGTAGGGTCAAATTATGATCAAAGTTAAGGTTAAGTGTCAATTTGGGGCAATTGAAAAATGAACCATGCACATCCTGTGAAATATATGTATAATTTATGAACAAAATAATGACGTGTTTGCACCACCATCATAAAACAGTTTTTAACCCAGTTACAAACTGCCCCAAAAAATGGCAAAACTTGATGAGTACACATCTAACAGTGAAGCTGATAAAGGGCCATCAGGTGTTCACTGATCAGTACTGTGGGCTCACATCTAAGAGCCTAAGCATTCACTTACTGTGGTACAGAGCCTCCTCTGTCCCGGCCCGTCAATCTCAATGCTATGATCTCCTGTGGCACAACATGACATGTAGGAGAATACAGTAAGGATGCTTTTCTGCGCCCGTCATCTTCACGGAGACGACTCGGTGACTAACTGAGTTTATGGTCATGAAAGTAACAAAGCCACATCCAGAAGGGCTGTGTTTCCAAGGCAATCTGTTCTGACACGGTGGATTCTCCACGCTGGCAAAGCACAGAGGCAGCGGACCAACAGCAGCTGTGCATGGCTGCCGCTCAGAACCCGGGGGCAAGCCATATGCTGACATAGCAAGGTGTCAGGAGCGAAGGCATGGAGACAGATGAAAGTAAGCAAGGCTACGGACTGACCTGCCTATCTCTGTGTGTGTGTGTGTGTGTGTGTGTGTGTGTGTGTGTGTGTGCGTGCGTGCGTGCGTGCGTGCGTGCGTGCGTGCGTGTCTTGAGCACTGGCAATGAGAAGAAAGCAGCTTTTGAAAGAGGCGAGTTATAGTAATGAGCCGCCAGGTCAGCGTGGAGAATAGCAGGGGGCACTCTGAACATTGATAGCCTTGTCATCCCCATCACGTTAGCATGGCCTCTCTCAGGTATGTTAGCATGGCCTCTCTCAGGTCATCGGTTTGACTGGACCCTGCGCGCGCATGTGTGTGTGCGTGCGTGTATGTGTGTGTGCGTGTGTGTGTGCGTGCGTGTGTGTGTGCGCGTGTGCGTGTGTGTGTGTGTGTGTGTGTGCGTGCGTATGTGTGTGCGTGTGCGTGTGTGTGTGTGTGTGTGTGTGTGTGTGTGTGTGTGTGCGTGCATTGCCATACTGCACTGACTTTCAGTAACATGCTTGCGGCAATCTAGGCTGGTTCCAGCTGGGTCCTCCAGAGTGCAGAACTGGTGTGAACAATTTTGAGGTGATTGGTAAGCTGACTGAGAAATCAATGCAGTGTTACCATAGGCGGCAATCTTTTTCTAGTAAACAAGACAGAGGATAATTCCAACAAGATTGATATGCTATATTTGTATACGTTATTATCCCCGTTGGGAAATGTATCCTCCGCATTTGACCTATCCTATACCAGGTACCTGCCTAGAACCTAGGAGCAGTGGGCAACCGCAGCACAGCGCCTGAGGACCAACTCCAGTTCTTTTGCCAGTGCCTTGAATATACTATTAACCCTAACATACATGTCTTTCATGGTGGCCCACACAAACACAAGGAGAGAACATGCAAACTCCACAGTCCACACACAAAGGACCTGGTTTGAACTCGGGACCTTCTCGCTGTGAGGCAACAGTGCCCCCCTCCACCCCCCAAGACACTGCAGTCTTAACTTCCTTCATAAAGAGAAAAGACAATGTATTGGTACCTGTCTTATCGGTCACATTGGCCAATTTATCGAACCTATTCAAAAAGTATGACAATGAATTGAATTTGTATAATTATTATAATACGAAATAAGAAATAGTCCAAGTATGACTAACGTAAATAGTGCCTTCTCCTTGGGGGAAAAACTGTCCAGTGAGGAGCCTGACTGACGTGTTGCCACAGCGAGGAGCGTGACTGACAGCCAGTCATCCAATCATGACAATGCCCTAAGGAGTCATCCAATCATGACAATGCCCTAAGGAGGAGCATGACTGAGTCATCCAATCATGATGATGCCATTCCCAGTGTGCACTCGCATACCAGATACCTTTACACAGACACTTGACAACGTTGAACATGTTAATATTATGTAATATTTCAACCGACAAACACAAACAAGTCATCCGAGTCATCACGTCTCAAGTCGAGTCAGGTCAAGTCACGAGTCTTTAACTTCCAAG